>NW_028270182.1:51678991-51910242 GCF_037043375.1 Chiloscyllium plagiosum | reverse complement strand
AAGAATACTGCGTACAATTCACTTGGCATTGCTAAAGGATGGATGTTGCTAAGCTTGAGAGGGTGCAGAAAAAAATTACGAGGATTTGCTGGAAACTGAGGAATTGAGCTGCAGGAGAGGATGAACAGGTTGGGGCTTTTCCCCCTGGACTGTTGGAGGCTGAATCGTGACATGACAGAGGTTTATAAAATCCTGAGGGCCATTTATTGTCTCAATGGCCAACCTCTTTTTTCCCAGTGTAGGGACTTCCAGAACTAGACGGCATAGGTTGAAGAGTACAGGGGAACGATTTAGACGGAACCTGAGGGGAAACGTTTTCATGCAGAGGCTGGTGGGTGCACGGAAAGTGCTGTCAGAGGAAATGGTGAAAGCCGGTATAATTACATGTTTAAAATATATCTGGATAGATACATAAATAGAAATGGTTCAGAGGGATACGGACCAAATGCTGGCATTGGGACTAGGTCAGGTTAGGATGTCTGATTGGCATGGAGAATTTGGACAAAAGGATGTGTTTCCATGCTGTATGACTCTCCTATTCTATCACGGGGATGAGGAAAAATGCTAAAAGGGCTTTTGAATGGGAATTGTCTTCCCCAAAAGTTTGTGGTGCCTCTCTGATTGAAAGTATTCACAGCTGAGTTAGGTAAGGATTTCACAGAGACTGCATCATGGCTAATGGGATACAGAAAAGAAAGTGGGGCTGAAACCAAACCTGATCAGCCACAATCTTAGTGCCTGGTGGAGAAGGCTCAAAGTATCTCAGGACCCACTCCTACTCGTCATCCCCTGTTTCTGTGTTCCATTCAGACCCTCATACCTGCTGGATCTGAGCAGTTGGAGGCCACTTACTCCTATCATCTGGTGCACAGAAACAGAGGAGAACATTCCCTCCCTCATGACTGTCACGCATGGTTTGGGAGATTTGGAGAATGTAATTGGAAAACCCAGGCTGGATATGAAAGCGGTCCGTCATTTCTCTTTACAGAGCTTCCCCTCTCTGCAACTTGTGCTGCATTTGTTGGTCGACCCAGATTCACTGTGAATACAGCTCCCATACCTCACCCAGAGATGGCTCACAAAGTCCTCTGGACTCCTTGATTGCAACATTCCACAGCAGACCTTCCAGGTACCTACCTGTAATTAATCTAATCTAATCTAATCTAATCTAATCTAATCTAATCTAATCTAATCTAATCTAATCTAATCTAATCTAATCTAATCAAATTTTCCAATAACAGAATGTGAGAATATCAGAAACAAAGGACGGTCACCTCTCAAGCCTGCCTTGCCTTTCACTAAGGTCATGGCGTCATAGCCCTCACCTCTCTGATACATCAAAATCCGTCTCCAACCTCTATGAGCACTTCCATAGAACACAGAACAAAGAACAGTAGAGCACAGTACAGGACATTCGAATCTCTATGTTGTACCACCCGCTTATCCTACTCTATGATCAGACTATCCTACATGCTTCCGTTCACGTTCTTCCATATCCGTGATTCTCTTAAGCCTCCCTCACGTATTTGACTCTACTTCCACTGTTGGCAGTGCATTCCACACATCCACCACTCTCTGTCTAAAGAACCTACCTCTGATATCTCGCCCTAAACTTTCCTCCAATTACATTAAAATTATGACCCCTTGTGATAGATATTTCTGCCCTAGGAAACAGTCGCTAGCTATTCACTCTGTCTGTGCCTCTCATCTTGCACACCTCTATCAAGTCACCTATCAACTTTCTTTCCTCCAATGAGAAAAGCCCTTGGTCATTCATGCTTTCTTCATAAAACTTGCCCTCCAGTCCAGGCAGCATCTTGGTAAATTTCTGGTCTAAAGCTTCCACATCCTTCCTATAATGGGGTGATCAGAACTGAACACAATATTTCAAGTATGGTCTATCCAGGGCTCTATAGAGTTTCAGCACAACCTCACGGCTGTTAATCTCAATCCACCTGCTAATGAAAGCCAACACACCATATGCCTTCTTAACCACAACATCAACTTGGGGAGCATATTTGAGGGATCTGTGGACACGGACCTCAAGGTCGCTCTGTTCCTCCACGCTGCCAAGAATCCTGTCCTAAACCATGTATTCTGCATTCGCATTAGAGCTTGCAAAGGGTTTCACTTCACACATTTCTAGTTTGACCTCCATCTTCCACTTCTCAGCCCAGCTCTGCATCCTATCAATGTCCCGTTGCAACCTACAAAAGCCCTCCACATTCTGTACCACTCCATCAACCTTTGTTTCATTGAAAAACTTGCTAAGCCACTATTCCACACTCCCATCCAAGTCCTTTAAAGAAATAGCAAAGAGTAGGGATCCCAAAGCCGCTCCCTGCAGAACACCACTGGTCCCTTTCAGTGATCTAGCTCCCCTAACTCTCTGTGTAAGAGAATTCCTGACATTCACTACCCTCTGTTTGAAGAAAACATTCTCTGCTTCTACATCATGACCTCTTGATATGAGCAAAAGAGGGAACACAGGGGCTCAGGTAAGAGAGACTGGCCCTGAACTCCAGTCAGTATTTGACTGAGGATGAGATCAATGAGCCTGAGGAAAATCACACTTAATGCGAATCGATTGTGACCTCTCCACTGTTTGGAGTCATTCAAGGCACAAGGGAAGATGATTATCATTGGTGGGCATCAATCATCTCGGCCATGGGCATCTCTGCAGGAGATCCACAAGGTAGCTCCCTCAGCTCAGGCATCTTCTGTTTGTCTGCGGGGAATCTTGCAGTGTGGAAAGAGGCCTTTCAGCCCATTGAGTCAAAACTTAGCAGAAGTGAGGATATTCACTGAAGTTTACGTAATGTTAGAACTAGTTGTCCCTCTTCACCTCTTGAAGCAGTCAGTGTCCATGTGCAAGTAAACCTGGACAACATTCAAGATTGTGCTGTTAAAATCTGGGTAACATTCATGTTACAGCACTGTACATTTCCACAGTAAAACGAGGAGCACAATGAGCACTTCAATCTGGTTTCACAAGAATATGAGGAAGCCATTCAGCCCATCCAAACTACTGAGCAAAAATTGTGATAGCCCATTCAGTCCCTCCTGCCTATAAAACAGGAAGAGAAGGAATCTGCTCACTCCCACACCCACTTACAAAGGATCAGAAAGACACCATTTCACTCCCTGTGTCATTAAAAAGGAACAGGAAGAGGTCATTCAGCTTCTCAAGCCACTAACACAGGAACAGGAATGGGTCAGAGATGTATTAACGCTGCAAACAAAAGGAGCAGGGGCTGCACAGATAGACTGCTCCAAATTGATCCACATGACTTAATTACTCATAGTACATAAGTATTACTTCAACATGGTTTTCTGGCATTCGAAATGAAGCCAACCTTTTTAAAGTATTTTCCAAATAATTGTTTTCAATCTCCAAAAAGGCAGACCCATGGTCTCAATGGAGGTCAGAAGCTGGTGGGGAATGACTAACTCTTTCAAAATGAAGTTATCGTAGCTGCTGACAAGATTGTGCACAAAGTGACATTCAATGCAGTGTCAAACACTAACTGTGCATTCAAGTGTCCCGAGTTCATTCAGAGCCTGTAACTCTCTGTCAATCGACATGGGGCTCTGCAGATGCATGTAAACTACCGGGAATCAATCATCCAATGAAAAGTATGGAATTTGCACACTATTCAGCTGTTTGGGACATAATGAATGTCCGTCCATAATCATCAAGTTTCAGCTGCTTATTTTCTCAGAGCCCTACACATTAAACACATAGTCACTGCACTTACTCCGCGGGGTACCATCATGCCAGGGTTTAGTCTGTTAAAACCCTTTTGAGCTGTCTCGGTGACAAAGAGATCATTATCTATAAAGCAAACCAAACAAGTACTCTCTCAACAAAACACTACCAATGGGAAAGATGTTCTAACTCTGGTGCTTCAATCATTTTGCATGAAGATCCACATATCACTTACTTCCTGCCCCATAAGAATTCTGATTTGCGAATTATGACCAAGGACGCCCAGGTCCTTTTCAACAATAGCACTTCCCAATCTCTCACCATTTAATAAATATAAATGTAGATGATGATATTTGCTGTTCACATCTGAATCATTTTTATACCTTGTGAACAGCTATTGCCCAAACACTGATCCTGCTGCCAACCATCAAGCCTTTAGTCCAGAGTAAAAAAAATAGTATTCTTCTCCTATCTAAATTACCAATTTTTAATCCATACGGTATGTATTCCTCCCCGACATACCCATGGACTCTCACATTCCCCACTCACCTGTATTCAATCAGGTCAAGCGTCTTCTAAAAACTCAAATAGTCCACTCCCATTGGTTCTCAATTGTCGATGGCACAATGCACAATCTCCACAAAAATGTTTATCGACGACCATTTCCCGTTCCTGAATCTCGACCGATTTTACCAAATCATATCATTATTTTCCAAGTGTCTAGTTGTCACGTTCCTTATAAATGGTTCCAATGATATTTTTTTTTCTCACAGCTAACATCAAACAATTTATTTTTATGTTTTCTCTCTCCGTCCTATTTTAAATATTTATGTTACAAATAGCTGTTTTCCAGTCTGCAGGATCCTTTCCAGAATCTAACCAGCCTTGAAGAATAATCAATAATTTTTTCACTAGTTCTGTTTTCATCTCCTCAAGACTTTGGGATGTAACTCATCAGATTGAGCAACTTATGAAACTTCAGTTCAATTAGATTTCCAAAAGGATAACCTGCATTAATTCTAATTTCCTGCATTTCCTCATTTTCAACAGTCCCCCTTCTCTCTTGTATATCTGGAAGTTGGTTTCTGTACCTTCTCCTGTGGAGAATGAACCAATGCATTCCTCTCAGCAGGCGGTGGCTTCGGTCATCTGGTTATACATCGAAGGACTACACTTCAGAGATGGTGGATACATTATCCACTCCTGCCTGGAAAGTTCCAGAATTAAAACAGGTAAATTCATAGTGAGAGTCAGCACAGTCCTGTCCCTGGTGTGAGGCTATAGGTTATACTGAAGGAAGGACACAGCTCAGTCAGCACCTAATTTTTGAAACAAGCTGTTTTCACACTTTACACCTGAATGGGTCCAGCTTAGACAAATGTTCCTGGAAATCACAGGAAGGAAAGTGCAGTGCTTTGCTCCTCCTTGTTTCCAGAGCTTCCCTTCTGTGTAGTCTTCGCTCCATTTGTTTACCATGGACCCAGACACGCTGTAAATGCAGTGTCCAGAGTGCGATCACCAGACCCTCGGGTCTCCCTGAATAAACTCAGCAGCTGACAAAACAAACCTGAGGACACCATCCACAGAAACTCCACTGACTTTCTATTGACAGCAGCAAGTCAATGTCCCACACACATGGTGCACCCATTCAGTGTTGATAATGCCTCTCTCTCCTTAGTTTATCTTCCTGGCTGAGAAAGCCATTGCATCTCTGTACAGTCCCACAGTAACAGTTCCTCTCTCCAAAGAAACAGCTGACTCTGTAACATTTCCTTCTTCTGTATCTCAGCAACTGTAAGGGCAGCACCTGTATTGTCAATGGAATAGATCATCACACTCAGAGAAGAGAGACGGAGGGAACATAACTCACTTTAATCAGGAACATACCTAAATGGACGTGATATTCGGGAATATGGGAAATTCAGGAATGTTAGAATAACTTGTCATTCTATTTTCCTTCCAGTCCATCATCAGCAATCCTTTTGTTTTCTTTTCCTTTATCTCTCTCTCTCTCTCTGGACACTGGAGAATTTTATTTCTGATCCCCATTATCCACAGTTCCTTGGTTTATTTCACCTTTAATGTTGTTGTTTCATGGTATGTCAGCATCTGTGGCAAGGGCAGCATGTGTTGTCCATCCAAATTGCCCTTGACTGTGAGGCCATTTGTCAAGACATCATGGAGCCAACTATTTGAATGTGGAACTGAAGTCGCCCTTAGTCCAGACCGGGCAATAATGTTAAGTTTCTTTACCAAAGGCTATCAGTGAAATATTAAAAGAAATCCTGATTGTTTATTTTTTCCATCAGTGAAATTTTATTCTAATTTTTGTCGTTCGACTTTAAATTCAGTCATCGGCTGTGGTAGGATTTCAAACAATGCCTTTAGAGTCATCACCTTTGCCTCTGAATTACACGTGCAGTGACATTATGAATCTTACACAGAGTACCTGTTGTGAAGTACCTGTAGTGACGGCAACAAGTTTGTGGTCAAAATATTTGTCACTGGTAGAGAGGTCAGAATACAACGGGAGCCATAAATTCTGAAGTTAACAAAGGGCTCGATGATGTTTAATTCAGCAACAGCATTGAGGCAGAGGTCGATTCTGGGGATATTATTGAGTTGGGTGTGGGCAGATTCGATGACAGAGGGAATACCGAGACATAGAACAGTTCAGGGCCAACGTCAGGTTGAGGTTGTGAACAGTCATGTTCCCTCTGAGATGTTTATGAGTGAAGCGTCTGAAATTAATTTAAAGGGAGTGGAGTTTGTGACTGAAACTGAATAAAATGCTCTACGTCTTTGCGAAATATAAATGACAGAATTAGCAATGATTTTCATCATACTTTATAGAATTGATAGGGATAGACTAACCAGGAACACCAATATAGCGAGGAGGGGGTAGTAGCCGGCTTGAATAATCCTCAGTACGGCTTCGATCCGCCACTCTAACGATAACCAATCCTGAGAAAGCCAGTAAAGACCCAAAGATAAACTCCTGTTCATTGTAGTGATATTCCAATGTAATATTCTCAGATTCGGATCCATTGCTGGAACATTTCAGTCTATTGTTCTGATTCACTTCCTCTCCCTCTCTCTGGAGCTGCTATCCCTATCGTGTTGAGGATCACGCTGCCCCTGATACTACGGGACAACAGGTTCAAAGAAGCCCCTTAATTATGGAAGAGGGAAACTCTCCAGTGACACAGATAGGGTCCATGGAGACTGATATCAATCATAGTCACTGAACAAACAGCTCCAGTTAACCCATTTCACTGCATCCTGTATAGATCACAATAATACTTAGTCTGGGTGGGGTATTGACATCGCTGACTATTGGGTGAATAGCACCTCTCCAATTGTAAAGTTCGAGGTGACGGAGAGAGATAATGCTTTCTCTTCACAACCTCGATGATTCTACTGTGTTTTGGCAGGGTAGGAATTGCTGGGTTCCTGAGACCGTCTATGACTGATCACTAGGCCTGCTGCATGCTTTCGTTTTATTTATTTATGTTTAACTTTGACATTTATCTTACCATCATTTAAC
The DNA here is from genome assembly GCF_037043375.1 of Chiloscyllium plagiosum. Lineage (NCBI taxonomy): Eukaryota > Metazoa > Chordata > Chondrichthyes > Orectolobiformes > Hemiscylliidae > Chiloscyllium > Chiloscyllium plagiosum. The sequence continues at coordinate 51,902,986 of NW_028270182.1, read as the reverse complement.
GGCTTCGGTAGGATTAGGCATTTTTGAGAGGCTCCTGCAGTGCCATAGACGGCGTCGATACACTCCATTCCTTGTGGACTTTGAAGCTGCAGCCTGGTCCTGTGGAGTGATGCTCTCATTGAAGCAAGACTTTTAGTTTTACCTTTTGCCAGTTATTGCTGGGGTCTCAGCAGGGTTAGAAGGCAGGAAATCTCTGCTGGCTGCTGCATTCTCTCTCTGAGATTTCTCTCAGAATTGTCTTTTGATGTTTGTTCCTCCTGGATTGGAGAACTGCATGTGAGACAATCTGTTTCCTGAATTTGTTTTGTGAAAAGCGGGTGCTTATTGGATGTTGCCATTTTGGAGTAGTCACTGTATAGTAGTTAAATCATATATTATTCTGATATGTTTTCCAATAGAATTAAATTATTACAAGTTGCTCTTGTTTTGTTGTATTTTCTCGATGGTGTTTGAATATATTATATTTTGCTGAATGTCGAATATTTTGACGAAGCGAATTGCATCTGAAACAGAGCATCTCATACTTACCTTTAAAATAAGAAAACTTTCGTGTTGAGACGACTGTCATCATATATGTTCAGGTACGTCAGCTTATGTGCATCGCAAGAAAGACAGATATTCATGTTTTAATTGGATAATTACTTAATGGACAACATGTTGCAGAAATATGGGGTTTAACAGCGGGCTGCACCGAGCTGGAGGAGTTATAGCTAGATAAGGAATTATACCGTACACTTAATCCACTTCACAGATCCAGCCCAGACACGCATATGCCTAGATGAGATATCTGCTCAGCACGGAGGACTGTGCAGACCAGGCTCAGAACAACCCAGCAATCTGTTCAGGATGGAGCATTGTACAGACCCGGCTCAGGACAACCCAGCAATCTTCCAGGATGGAGCACTGTGCAGACGAGGCCCAGTACAACCCAGCATTCACTCCAGAATGGAATACTGCGTAAGTCTCACCAGGCCACTGGCTATGTGTCCAACATGGGGACCAGCACAGACCACACCGGTGCATGGATTCAGTAACCCAGATGAAACTGTCTGTCCAGATTTGGGTGATATGCAGCCCACACCAGTGTCTTGCTTTATAAACAGGTTTCTGTTCAGTATGGGTAGCTGTACAGTGACAAGCAGTGAATTGGTCTGTAAACCGCGAGCAGTTACCCTCCCAGCATATAGAGCTGTGCACATCACCCCCGTGCATTGCTCAGTAACACTGTGTTAGATCAATGCCCAGAGTGGGGAAATTTGCAACCCATACTGGAAGTGAAAGGATGTGAAGCTCCCATCCATTTACAGCTCCATATCTCCATTGTGCCATGACAACGGGTGCTGTGGATATGAAAATCACTGCCAGAGAGAGATGGTGGGGAAATCAGTTTAAATAACAACAAACAAAAGAATTTTGGGAAAAAGAGAGAGGGATATTGAGAGAATATTTCATTGAAGATCACACGTTTCAGCATGCTGATATTAAGTACCCTGCAACATGAGCCAGTATTCCCAGGATTGATGGGTGAACCTGATATTAGTGTGAGTTCAGATGATGGACAGTTTTGAATGAGCATTTGTTCTGCAGCTCTGTAATTGAAAGTGGGCACAGCAGAGTCTATGACTCATTGGGCTGAATATAATAATAATTTATCTTTGTGTGATTTTCACTGTGTGTGACAGATGGGTTGTCTGCACGAGGCTGAGCTAGTTTCCTGGCACTATCATATCAAACTCACCTCATTAACTACCCAACCACCCCATGGTGTCCTTGTCATTCAATGCCAGTCCGATCCCACCCATCATGGCTGGAGTTACTCACGATCGTCCGGATGCCCTGATATTCCATGATCCCTGGCACTGGTGCCATCTTTTAAAGCTAATGGACACACGATTGAGCTCTCTCAGTTTGGAGCTGCCCTGCACAGTTTACCCCGAGCATGACAGATATGGGGCAATTACACCACGGTTTGTCGACAGGGACACAGAGCTCCTGGTGGATGGGCTAGTACAGGGGGGACCATTCTCTTCCCAGAGGGGCCACACCACAGACCCACCGAGCATGGTCTGAGCCCACCAACCAGCTCAGTGCAGTGTCTGCGGTCTGAAGAAATGTTCAGCAATACAGGACAAGCTTCAATAACCTCCCCCACTCTGTCAGGATAAGGGTCACTGTATTCTCCCTGCTCCCTCACACTCACTGTATATCTGTCATAGCACCGACACCCGAACACGGGTAGTGGTCCACTACTCTCACTATTACGTGCAAAGCCTTCTCTCTCTCTCTCTCTCTCTCTCTCTCTCTCTCTCTCTCTCTCTCTCTCTCACACACACACACACACACACACACACACACACACACACACACACACACACACACACACACACACACACACACACACACACACACACACACACACACACACACACACACACACACCCGCCTTTGCAATACTGCCACATGTTGATAGAATATTCTAAGAATGCTGATTGTGGAATGTTCAAGTCAGTGTTCCAAATAATTCCCATTTTCATGAAAATGTCAATGCCCCAGCATGTAACACGGAAGGGGAAGGAACAATGTTGGATAGTTTTCGAATCGCATGCAATTCAAATCCCCCATGAGGCCATTCAGCCGTTCAAACGCATTCTAGCATTTAAGAAGATTGTGGTTGATCTGATGCTTTTCTCAGTTCCATGTTACATGAATTTTCAGTCATTCAACTCCCTGGGTTAGAACATAGAAAAATACAGCCCAGTACAGGCCCTTTGGCCCTCGATGTTGCGCCGATCCAAGCCCACCTAACCGACACTAGCCCACTATCCTCCATATGCCTATCCAATGCACGTTTAAATGCCCATAAAGAGGGAGAGTCCACCACTGCTACTGGCAGGACATTCCATGAACTCACGACTCGCTGAGAAAATAATCTACCCCTAACATCTGTCCTATACCTACCACCCCTGTCACTGAGCAGACAACACTCAGACACTTTTACCCCGGTTTTCTTCAAGTGCCTGCTTGAGGGCATTTCCCATGGGGGCGCACTCTCACAACAATATATTCCATCAGCTTTCTCCGTCTATGTCATGGTAAGCACATTTTACACAGAACAATAAAAAATCTACACGTATTTTATGGTTATCGATATCCAAACACACTTCGTAATTCTGGGTATTTCATATGTCTCACATTACCGTAGGAGAAAGTGAGGTCTGCAGATGCTGGAGATCAGAGCTGAAAATGTGTTGCTGGAAAAGCGCAGCAGGTCAGGCAGCATCCAGGGAACAGGAGAATCGACGTTTCGGGCATAAGCAAGGGCAGCTCCTTCTTCCTGAAGAAGGGCTTATGCCCGAAACGTCGATTCTCCTGTTCCCTGGATGCTACCTGACCTGCTGCGCTTTTCCAGCAACACATTTTCAGCTCACATTACCGTATTCAACCAAAGACGATTTGAAATACTTGTCTCATTATAAAATACAATTTCTAGCAGAGAACGTTTTTACCCTCAGTCGTTATTTTGACCGTTATCTGAATTGTACCTTTTTCCTTGTTATGAAAGCTTCTCTTGCCCTTTGCCTGTGACTGTTTCTGTCTGTAACAGTTACACTTTCTCCCGATCAGTTGGCTGGACGGCTGGTTTCCGATGCAGAAGGAGGCCAACAGCGCCGGTTCAATTCGCCACACTGACAGAGGTTACCATGATGTGGACGCTGTCTCACCCTCAACCCATCACCTGAGGCGTGGTGACCCTCTGCTTAAACGACCACAAGTGGTCTCTCTCTAATGACAGAGCAGCCCTATGGTCCTTTGGAACTCTGTTCTATCACTGTTAGCATTTTAAAATGTTTTCTAGATTACCATTTTGTTTTGCAGAATGTTCTTAAGCAGTGTCATTTTGTACCACTGTCAACATTTCCCCATGCTGCACATTCCGTCCATTCCCTGATAATCCTTGACTACATTGTTATTTATGAATCTTCCGTCTGTGCCTCAAAAATATTCAATATCTCTGCCTCTAATGGTCTGCGGGGAAGAGAGTTACAAAAACTCATAGCACTGAGAAAACAAAAAAAAATGCCTCACCTGGGGTGTGAGGTTAATTTTTGTCCATTTCCCTGAGATTGGATATAATTACATTGGAAGCAGTTCAGCTATGTGTCACTTCATGTATTCCAGGGATGAAGGCTTTACATTATGGTTACTCATAGAAAGAGAGGTGATCTTACTGAAACATACAAAACCTTCAGCAGAGTGTATCAGGTAGATATCCACTGGTTATTTGTATAGTCCAAACTTCTTGCCATTGTTCTAGAACCTCAACCGTGTGGAGGCAGGGCATTCTGCCCATCAAATCCACACTGACCCACCGAACAGCATCCCAGCCAGACCTGCCCCCCATCCTATCCATGTAACCCTGCATTTTGCATGACTAACTCACCTAACATACACATCCCTGGGCACTATGGGCAAATTAGCATGGCCAGTCCACTCTATCTGCACATTTTTCGACTGTGGAAGGAAACTAGAACACTGGGAGGAAACCCATACAGACACAGGGAGAATGTTCAAACTCCACGTACAGGACGCCCGAGGTTGGAAATGAACCCTGCTCCTTGGAGATGTGAGGCAGCAGTGTGAAACACAGATCCACCATGCTCCTCCATTAGTTACATAATTTACTTGTGTCTGACGAAAGAAATCTGCTTGACTTGTTCTTATCACTGAACCTGACCCAGTCTAAGACTTTTATCATCGGCCATATCAACAACCTGGTCACACTTAAAATGTGATGTGAGTAGTGAAGGAGTGGGACTAGAAAAGGAAACAGTGACACCCTCCAACCTCAGTCAGAACCGGAGTGAGGAGAAATTCACAAAGTGGGAATTTATTCACGTAGGAATTCTCCTTCCCAGAAGTATGGGATGGCTGAAGCTTTATATTATATAGAGGCTGGCTTCATCTGATTTTCCATGGACAGGTGAATCAGGGATAATGCTGTATGGAGAGAAAAGTGCAGCTGGGACCACAATGAGATGTGCCACGACGTTATTTACTGGTGGAGTAGTTTCAAAGAGTCGAATGCCCCACTCGTGTCCCTCAGCCTTATGTTCTGATGTTCCATTCAGCCCTTCGGACCTGCTACACAGGGGCAGATCGAGGCCACCCCGACGGTTAGGTGTAGATTGGGATATGTAATTGGAAAATCCAGGCTGAGTCAGGAATTGACCCTCACCTCAATCCCTCTTCTCAGGCTTTCCATCTCTGTAACTTCTGCTTCAGATGTGGGTCAAGTTACAGACCCAGATTCGTTGTGAATACAGCCCTCTAATAGTGTTAGCTCAAAGAAATCCTCTGCTCTCCCTGAATGCAACATTGTACAACGCCATTTTCAGGAAAATAACCAGTTATTTTCCAAAAGAATAACGTAAGAACGTAAGAAATAGAAACAGGAGCAGGCTATTCGGCCCTTCAAACCTGCACTGTCATTTAATAAGAACATGGATGATCTACTTCAGGGTTCAACTCCACTTTCCTGCTAACCTTTTGTATCCTTCAAATCGCTAATCTATCAAAACACAATCCAGCAAGTCTGTAAATGCATTCAGCGACCCAGTCTCCACAACCTCTGGGTTAGGGAATTCCAGACATTCACTACCTTCTGAAAGAAGACGTTTCTTTGCATCTCACTTTGAAATCGATATCCCTTATTCTGTATCTACAACCCTGAGTTCGACCGTCTACCCTGGAATGGATCCACATTCTCGAAATCTACATTGTCAAGCCCCCTCTGCATCATGTCCATTTCAGTAATATCATCCACATTCATTTCAACAACAATGAATAAACGCCTCACCATTTTAGATGTACTTAATAATTCAACCCTTTCATTCCAGGAACCTGACTAATGAACCCAACCTAGTTACTTGCTGCATCCGCATGCTGACGTTATGTTTCAGACACAAAGACAATCCAATCCATTTGTACTGTTCCTTTTGTGGGTGTCCTATCCATTAAGTAACAGCCTGCCTTTGAGTTCTCAGTGTCATCCTCAAACTCGTATACATATATAATATATATAGTGCATATACATATATATATGCTAGTGCAGGGAAGGCAGACTTGGTCAAATAGCTTCAGGTGAAGTGGGGAGTGACCATAATGTGAGAGAATGTGCCCTGTAATTGGAGATGGAGAACTTGAATCAGGAAGGGGAGAGGAGCAGGCAAGAGGATGGAGCAGCAATGGCAGAGGTTTCTGGGGGGAATTCCAGAAGCACAGCTTAAAGTCATGCCCAGCATCTGCTTATGGTCCCTGAAATAAACATCCTAAATCTGACCCTACGCTAATGTTCATCATAATATCCTTGCAACCATGGGTGGTACATTTTCTTATCGAGTCCTTCTTTTTGAATAGAAACAATAATTTCTGAGCATTTTATATATATTGCAGTCAGCTCCGCTATCATGCTTTCAGTATAGATTGTAATTAAATCTTGCCATTGGACTGATATTTGTGATACTCCAGCAGATACATTTCATCAGGAAGATCCATTAACCCTGACAGTCCGATTTCTATGTGTTAACCATCCGTCATCCCATGCTAATATATTATCTGTCAAATTATGAGCTTCTGTCTTGTGTAATAATTTTTATTTCGTGAAACCTTATGAATAATTTCTAGAAAGCCTCGTGTCTACCAGATCCCCTTTATGATGTCCACTTGTCACATTCTCAGGGATCTCCATAAAAAAAAATTGCATAATTTTGCAGGCAAAATATAGATCGCCTTTCACAAAACCATGTTGAATTTGCGTGAAGCTTTTCCAAATGCCCTGAAATGCCTTCCTTAATAACAGACTCTCGCAGATTCCCAACAATAATGTTGAGGCTAAATGGTTACTGCTTTCAGTCTCGCTGTTTTCTTGAAAACAGGCGCAACATTGTAGGGTTCCCAGTTTCACTAAAACATTCCAGCAATCCATAGAGTTATGAAATAATTCTCACAGTAACACCGGTCACTCTGTAACCGCTGCTTTTAAAATCAACTGTGAATTACTGCTGACCTGCGTACCCTCACTCTTATCTGTTTATTAAAAAGCCTTGTTCCTCTTGTTAGAGGCAGTTCAAGGACTTCCCTCCTATTGCTACTTTGATTACATCATTGAAATACTTACAGTGCCTTCTAATGTGCGGAATGATATAAAATTCTGGTGTAAATTATCTGTCTGTTCCCTCTAGGCATACCTTCCAAACGTCCTCAATTTATTTTCCTGAATTCATTTCTACCAAAGGGCATACATTCATCTTGAACTTTCTTTATACACACATTAAAGCTTGCACTGCTTGCTTTTATATGTCTTGCCAGTTTGCCAGCATCATATCTTTTCTTCTTTTTGCCTCGCTTTCTAGATTCATACAGTCATATCGCGCACAAACAGATCCTTTGGTCCAACTTGTCCATGCTGACCAGGTTTTCCAAACTAAACTAGTCTCATCTGCTTGCATTTGGCCCATATGTTTCTGAACGTTTCTCATTCATATGTTTGTCCAAATGTCTTTCAAATGTTGTAGCTGTACTTGCATCTTCCTCTGGCAGCTCATTCCATAAGCAAATTACCCTCTGTGTGAAAACGTTGCCCCTTTGTCCCTTTTAAATTTCCTCCTTTTAACCTTACAGCTACGTCGTCTATGTTTGGACTCTCCTATCCTCTGAAAAAGACCTTGGCCATTCACCCTATCCATGCTTCCCATGATATTAAAACTTCTAGAATATCACCCATCAACTCTCCATCTGATTCTAGCTTCAAGAACAAGCATTTAAAGATAAGCACTGCAAAATTGTAACAGTATTAAAAATGACAGGAAAACAACACTCAGTCCAAACTTCATAATGTGATTTGTTTTTCTCCATGTTACAATACTAAGGCAGCTTGCAACTCTTACTAGTGCTAAGAAGACATGAAGCAAACAAATTCCTTTGTTCAAAGGGGATGATGATCTCTACAGGGAAAACGTATCTCTGGCCAGTTCTATGTAAAAAAAAAAGGAATTCTTGTACCATACGGTCAGCATGCACCTTTAACAGAGTGAGATGAAGGCTGAGTGTACTTTTTGGATTTGGGATCACAATGTGAATTCAGTGCAAAGGGGGAGAGGTACTTTCAATACGGTTTAGACCAAGAATGAAACTTTCCGGAATGAAATGTGAGTGGGAGGTCTAAAACAGCATGAATGGAGAGGCCGAGCCACACTGAGACCTGAGGCAAGGTTGCAGCACAAAACGTAGCTTTATGCTAGTGCAGGGAAGGTAGACTTGGTCAAAGAGCTTCAGGTGAAGTGGGGAGGGACCATAATGTGAGAGAATGTGCTATGTAATTGGAGATGGAGAACTTGAATCAGGAAGGGCAGAGGAGCAGGGAAGAGGATGGAGCAGCAATGGCAGGGGTTTCTGGGGGGAATTCAGGAAGCACAGCTTAAAGTCATGCCCAGCATCTGCTTATGGTCCATAAAATAAACATCCTACATCTGGCCCTACACTAATGCTCATCATAGTATCCTTGCAACCATGGGTGGTACATTTTCTTATCGAGTCCTTCTTTTTGAAGAAACAATAATGTCTGAGCGTTATTGGATATCTGCTTGAATGTCTGCCCAGGTATACCCACTGACCTTCCTCTGGGTCTACTTCCACATCCCGCTTCAGATCAGATGTGAGACAGAAAGCCTCAATTTAGATGTCTGGTTGTTTCAATCATTCGGGGGGACTTCGACATGTAGCTGAACACATGATCAGCGGAGACTGATTCCATTCATCCAGTTTCTCCATCTCAGTTGTTTCTGTTTGATGACGCCACATTCCAGTGAACTGCCTGTGACGTGACCTCCTTTTTCTTCAAATCAGAAATCCGCTAATTCCGGTGGACAGGGCCTTCAGCTGTGACTATTCCATCTCCCACGCTTCTGCCCTCACTCCGTACTCTCCTTCCCAGAACAATGATAGATCTCCCCTCGTCCTCGCTTCTACTGTACTAGAATCCACATTCATAGAATCATCTTCCGCCACTTCCACCATCTCTATTGGGACAGCACCATCAAACACATTTTTCCCTCGCGACCACTGACAGCATTTCATAGGGACCATTTCTTCTGGGGCACCCTCCATCATCCAGACGACTTCCCAAATCCCCCATGACACCTTCCCATGCAATTAAAGAAGCTTCAACACTTGCCCATTCACCTTTCCCTCCTCACTGTCCAAGACACCAAACATACCTTCCTGGTGAAGTAGCATTTCACTTTTACTCTTTCAATCCGGTCACCTGTCATTGCTGCTCATAATGCTGTCTCCTTTACACTGGGGAGACCAAACAGAGACTGGTTCGAGGACCACTTTCACTCTATCTGTAGGAATAACCCTAAGCCTCTCATTGCTTCTCATTTCAATAACCGACCTTGTGCTCATCCTAACATTTCGGTCCTGAGCTGCTGCAATGTTCCAGTGAAACACTACCCAAGCTCGAATAGCACCTAACTTTACACTTTGATGTGTCACAGCCTGCAGTAGATAATACACAATTCCAAATTCACAGCCTGAATCCATTATGGCTGTTCTCCATTTTTTCCTATATTCTACTTCCTGGCATCCCAATGATCTCGCCTGTGTCTTCTTTATCAATAGAGACAACTCATTTCTGCCATCCACACTTTAATTTACACCAATTTTATATCTATTTCTCTTTCACCACAATTAAAAGCCCATCCCTCTGTGCCATTGCGTCTCCACTTGCTCTGTTTCCTATCATCCCTTGTCCACTTTTGCCAAGGCATTAAGCAGCCCTTTTCAGTTCTGAACAAGGGCCACGCTGGACGTGAAACGCTATCTCTGTTTCTCTGTCCCCACAGATGCTGCCAGACCTGCTGAGTTTCTCCAGAAATTTCTGGATTTGAACATGTTCAAAGGTATATGTCAAAGCTGCTCAAATGTCCTGACCCACTTGGATTGCCGTACACTGGGAAGTGAAAAATAACAAAAGATGCACAAATATCTTGGTTCTGAAACTACATAAGACTGGAATCATTGAAACTACAGAGTTCATATTAGAAGCCATGGATAGAACAGAGTGAAACACATTCAATTTAAACACATGAAAATGGCATAACTGCAAGGGAAAACGTTCAGATGAAAGTTAGAATTAGAATCGCTACAGTGTGGAAACAGGCCGTTCAGCCCAACAATTCCACACCGATCCTCTGAAGAGTAAACCAAGCACACCCATTTTCTTATCCTATATTTACCCCTGACTAACGCACCTAACCTGGGAATTTTTGGTTTGTGGGAGGGAACCACAGCACTCAGAAGAATCCCACAGGGAGAATGCATAAGTTCCACAAAGACGGTCGCTGGAGGATGGAATCAAACCTGGGTCCATAGCGCTGTGAGGCAGCAGCACTAAACACTGAGCCATGATGCTACCTCACGGAATATGTTTTGGAGTATTGAAAAACATGACAAGTAAGAGGTGTGGCACAATAAATAAACTCTCAGAGGAATGAGAATATGGAAATGGAAGTGCTACCACATCAGAAACCAGAGTAGCTCACGGGGTACGGGTCAATGGGTCTCTGTATGAATTGGGCGACAGACATCAGAATTGCATTGCAGAAACTGCAGCTCAAACCCAGGAATTCATGTAATCGTGTAGATCACAGTTGGACAGAAGGAGAATTGTACTGAATCACAATCTGTACCTTTTTGCCCAGGATAATTCCTCAGTCCATTATTCCCATTAAGCTGAATGATGTTTCAGTCACGAGTGTAGGTGAACATGCCAGGGTCAGAGCAGTGTGTAACTAAAACTGATGACAACCCATTTAAAGCTACCACACTTGACAACTCACTTACATTGCAAACAGCAGGACTAACATCTGATAGAGAGGACGAAATGATTACAAAGCAAACAGATCAGATCGAAGCTCTGCACTCCTGCCACAGCCAGTTAGAAATGGAGTTGAACTATGAAACAACTGACGAAAGAAGAGGACTCCACAAATATTTTTTTTATAAAAATGTTCAATGGGATTAGTGTGTCGCTGGGTAGGTCATCATTTATTGCCCATAGGGTAGTTAAGAGTCAAACACATTGCTGTGGGTCTGGAGGTACAAGTAGGCCAGAGTAGGAATGAATGGCAGTTTCTTTCCCGAAAGGGCATCTGCGAACAAGATGGGTTTCCCCCACAATCAGCAACTGTTTCATGATCATCATTAGACTTTTAATTCCAAACATTTATTGGATTTGAATTCCACCATTTGCTGTGGCAGAATTCGAACTCAGGTCACATGATCATTGCCTGGGTCGCAAGACGAGCAGCTCAATACCACTAGGTTATTACTTTGCCATTCCCCGAAAGAATGGGACTTTGCTGCACATCAGTGTAAAAGACAGTATGCAATGTCTGCACCATCGTCAGCCAGAAGTGTTCCTTAGATGATGCCCACAGAATCACAGATGCCAGTCTCCAACGAATTCGATTCACTGCACCTCACATGAAGAAACAGCCGAACACAGTAGGTACGAAAAAGGCAATGGGCCCTGACAGCATTCCTGCAATAGGACTGAAGACTTGTGCTGCATAACAAGCCGTGTCCCTGGGGAAACTGTTTCATTCCAGCTCCAACTCTGACATCTCCCTTGGCAACGTGGAAAATTCCTCAACTCTGTCCAGTCCCTTAAGAGAAGAATAATTACAATCTGACATTTACCACCCCGTCAGTCCCATCACGGTAGACAAAATGGTGTGTTATTTTTTACAGAGCTGTCAAGCAGCACAGAAATTATCTGCTCAGTGTGGTTTCAAATTGGTCCCCATGTGGAGATGGTGCTGTTGTGCAAGTGTCACTGGATTACCAATCCCGACCAGGCAAATGCTCTGGCAGCTAGTGGAAGTTGAAATCAACTAGCAAGATATCGAAATCCAAAATCTGCTGTCAGTAACAGTTTCGATTGTAAACACGAATTGCCTTCCCAATGTACTTTCAGGCAGTGAATCTCCCCTGCTTTCCTGTTCTGGCCGAAAAGTGCCTCCAGAAGACAGACATGTAGCAAACTTTTCAAAGGTCTCTAAAATGCCAAACAAGACATTCTATTGTATCAAACTGTTCCGAGCCTTTAATGAATAAAATTGGACAGAACATCCTGCAACAGTCTAGGTATCATAAAAGGGAATGGGAAACACAGCCCTGTTGATCCAGCAGATGCCTCCTTCCTCACAACTGAGAGCTTGTGACACATTTGCAGAGTTTTCCCACAGACTGCACAGAAAGGAATAGGTCATTCAACACATTGAGCCTCCTCCATTCTAGTTTTTGGTCTAACATTTCTTCAATTTTTTTCACAAACAATGTATACCGAATACCCTTTGAAGTGATTAATTATTGGAACAATATGAATTAGGAACTTCGGTCCATCAATTTTGCTTTCCCATTCAATATAACGATGGTTGATCCTTTCCCCCAACACCAAACTTCTGCTGCAACCTTGTCCCTTTAGTGTCGAGAAATACTGAACGAAAATCAGTGCCTTGGCTTCCACAGGCTTGTGTCGCACAGAATTCCCAGATTCACCAGTCTGTGAGTACAGACATTTATTCTCATCTCAATGCAGAGTGCCCTGACCGTACCTAATACTGTGGCCGCTTGTTTTAGACGTCCCAGCCAGGTGAATTATCATCCCTACTTCCGATATATCTCGCCCTGTCAGAGTATTATGTATCTCACTGAGATCTCCACTCATTTTCCTAAACCACATGGAATACAGACTCAGTTGCCCCAAACTCTGCTCGCACAACAAGTTTGTCATCCTAGAGATCAGTCTGGTCATTCTTTGCTGCTCTACCTCAATGTCAGGTTTGTCCTTTATTAGGTAAGGAGACCAAAACTGCACACAATACTGTACAATGTTCGAGATGGGGTCTCACCAAGGTCATGTGCAGCTGCAATAAGATACCCTTATTCCTGGACTCAAATTCCCCGGAAATGAAGGTCAACACATCACTTACCTTCCTAACTGCTTTCAGTTACTCCAATAATACTTTCAGTTACTGGTGTACAGGGAGATCCAGATCCTTTTCAATGTTACATATACCCACTTGGTGGGTCTATGTACACTGGGCAGCGTGCCAGTGCCAATCCCAGTATTGTCGTCTGGCTTCAGATTTCACTGCTGTGAATGGACCTCAGAGTTCGGTGAAGAAATCAACAAAAGTATGCATGTTGGTATCTTCACAGATCAACATTTTCACATCAATTCCTTTTGAAATGCTAGCCTGAAATTATATTTTTCCAACCAAAATGTTCAGTGTTACGTCAATCCACATCGCTGTTCATCTGCCACGTATTTGCCCATTCCCTCCACGTGTCTCAATTAGCTTGAACTTCTTTCATCCACCTCACCCAATCAATTCTCAGTTTGGTGCCATCAGCAGATTTTGAAACATTACATTTAGTACCCTCGAGCAGATGTTTAATCTGCTTCCTAAATAGATGCGTGTCAAACATCAATTCCGGGATCATCCTGCTCATAATTGCTTTCCACTCCAAAACAAGGAACTGCTTATTCTGACTCACTCTTTCTTTCAGTTCTCTACCATTCATAACCCATGCCAGGATATTAGATATCACTGTTGCACACTGGTATGGGCCAGGACAGACCACTTCAAGTCATTTCAAGGAAGTAGAGTAGACTCAAACTTTGCTTGTTGCCTTAAGCAGGTGTGAGGCGGATATTCCAGGAGTGACGCAGCTGGTCAAACTACTTAGTTTTAAATAAAACAGAATTTATTTTCAAGGTTACGGAATTAAACACAAACAGAAGAGAATAGCATGCAGAATAACAACCTATCTGAAAACACAACAGATTATCCTAACTTAATGATGTTAGCAAAATAAATTCATAAGGAGTGGGTACATGGGAAGACAAAGAACTGACTTTCAATCCAGCCTCCAAAAATTTAGGGCATTACTGTGTAACATGATTAGGGATGACAATACCAAGAGACAGCCAATTAGAAGCCATATCCATGTTACTAGTCCCACAGTAAGTAGAACTAAAGTGACTATTCCCAGCTTTTGTCATTTTAAAGTTTGAAAAATAAATATTTAAAAAAATATTAAAAGTTGGCTACTCAACTAATCTTCCAGGTGAATCTTTCTGGTCTTCAGGTGCACTCCACTTCTCAACTGAGAATCTGAAAATGGTTGAAAACCATTGGGTGGTACCATGGCACAGTGGTTAGCACTGCTGCCTCACAGCGCCAGGGACCCGGGTTCAATTCCCGCCTCAGGCAACTGTCTGTGTAGAGTTTGCACATTCTCCCCGTGTCTCTGTGGGTTTCTTCCGGGTGCTCCGGTTTCCTCGCACAGTCCAAAAATGCGTCGGTTAATTGAATTGGCCATGCTAAGTTACGCGTAGTGTTAGGTGAAGGGGTAAATGTCGGCAAATGGATCTAAATGGTTTGCTCTTAGGAGGGTCGGTGTGGACTTGTTGGGCCAAAGGGCCTGTGTCCACACTGAAAGTAATCTGTATCTAAATAATCTAAGATGTTGTTTGATGTACTTGAAACGATCCCCATAAACACCTCATGGAAAATTCGAAAGGAAAACTCAAACCCAGGTTCTTCCAGGAGAGATATCAGAGAGAGGGGGGATCAGCATGGACCTTCTTCTTTGGCCTGATAGCTTCACAACTGGCTGCCTGCTTTCAGTAAACAGCCAGTCTGTGAAAAATCAGTCAAAACAAATCAAAACAGATGATCTGCGCTGAGAAAACTGGCCACTCTCCTTTCATAAGAACAGAAGGACTAGGAGCAGGAGTCGGCCATCTAGTCCTTCTAACCTGCTCTGTCATTCAGTAAGATCATAGCTGATCTACTCGTGGATTCATATCCACTTACCCGCGCTCTCGCCGTATCCGTAATTTACTTCGTTGTTCAAAACATATCTCTCTCAGCTCGAAAAACATTTACTGAAGTAACGTCAACTAATTCACTGGGCAGGGCAATCCATAGAATTACAAGCTTCTGGGTGAAAAGGTTCTTTCTCAATTCATCCTAAATCTGCTCCCTCTGATATTGAGGTTATTCCATCCTGTCCTAGCTTCACCTGCCAGTCGAACCATCCTCTCTACTTTTTTCTTACCTCTTCCCTTCATAATATTTTTTATGTTTCTATAAGATCCTCCCCTCATTCTTCTAAATTCCAATGAATATAGTGCTGATCTACCCTGTCTCTCCTCATAAGTCAACCCCTCAACTCCACATTCACCAGAATGAATCTCATCTGCACCACCTCCACTGCCAGTACATCGCTTTGCAAGTAAGGAGGCCAAAACTGCTCACAATACTCCAGGTATGACCTCACCAACTCCCTGTACAGCTGCAACATAACCTCCCTGCTTTTAAGTTCAACGGCTTTCGCAATGAAGAACAAAATACCATTTACCTTCCTAATTACTTGATGTACCTGAGATCAACCTTCGGTGATTCATGCACAAGGACACCCAGGTCCCTCTGCACAGCAACATGCTGCATCTTTTTACAATTCAAGTAATAATCCGTTTTACTGGTACTCCTAACAAAATAGATTACTTCATATTTATTAGCATTATATTCCATCTGCCAGACCTTTACCCATTCGTTGAGGAGAAAGTGAGGTCTGCAGATGCTGGAGATCAGAGCTGAAAATGTGTTGCTGGAAAAGCGCAGCAGGTCAGGCAGCATCCAGGGAACAGGAGAATCGACGTTTCAGGCATAAGTAGGGCTTATGCCCGAAACGTCGATTCTCCTGTTCCCTGGATGCTGCCTGACCTGCTGCGCTTTTCCAGCAACACATTTTCAGCTTTACCCATTCGTGCAATAGAACTATTTTCCTCTGCAAAGTTTCACAGTACTCTGTGCACTTTGCTCTGCCGCTCATCTTCGTGCCATCTGCAAACTTTGACAAAGTACGCATGCTCCCAACTCCACATCATCTATATAAATTGTGAATAATTGCAACCCTAACACTGATCCCTGAGGCACACCACTCAGCAATGATTTCCAGCCAGGATAGCACTCGTTTATACCCATTATTTGCTTCCCGTTAGTCAACCAACCTTTTATCCATGTTAAGACTTCAGCCGTAACGCCATCCATCTTTATCTTATGCAGCAGCCTACTATGTGGCACCATGTCAAAGCCTTTTTGAAACCTAGATACACCACATTCACTGCTGCCTCGTTGTCTATCTTGCCCGTAATGTCTTCGTAGATTTCCAAAAGAATTGTTAAGCACGATCTGCCCTTCATGCATCCTCGCTGCATCTGTGCAATGGACAGATTTCTATCAAAATGCCTTGCTATTTCTTCCCTGATAATACAGTCAAGGCATTTTCCAAACTACTCAGATTAAGTTAACTGGTTTGTAATTCCCCAACTTTTATCTACCTGCCTTTTTAGCAGTGGTGTCCCATTTGCTGTTTTTCAATCTTCTGGGACTGCCCCAGTGTTCAGCACATTTTAGAAAATTACCACAAGTGCACTTATTATTTCTCCAGCTACCTTTTTAGTACCCTGGGATACATTACATCGGGGCCAGGGGACTCGTCTACCCTTAGCTCCATTAGCTTGCCCAACGCTACCTCCTCTGTAATAATGATTGTTCACAAGTCCTCACCTACCTTCATCTCTTTAGAAATATTGGGGTTACATTTGATGCGCTCAAATCTGTCAATCCAATCATCAGGAATTTGGAAGACGGCAAGCAAAGTATCCATTATTCCCATGGCCACCACCTTTTGGAATCAGAGATATAGATTATCATTCCATGGGGATTTATCAGATTTCAGGACAAATATTTTTTCCAAAACTGCTTATTTCATGATTTGATTGCATTTCCTTTCTTTCTCAGTCGACCTAGAATTGTTTGGAAGCATTTTTTTTAAAAATCCTATCATGAAGGCAGAACTGAAGTAGATGCTTCATAGTCTGCCATTTTCCTGTTCTCTATTCGTTGGTTTTACTGTAAGGAAGCTACAATTATCTTCTCCAACATTTCACCTTGGTATATTGTACATTGAGAAGATTTTACATTGCACGGTTGTTAATGCACTCTTCCAAAACCCATTACTTCCTGTCTTGAGCTGTTCAATGATTGACCTTCCACAGTCATACAATTACAGAAGCATAGACTCTGTACCATCAAAAATACAGCACGATCTATATTATTCCAAATTTCCTACATCAGCCCCGTAGCCATGAATGGTATGATACTTCAAGTGCTCGTCCAAATAATTTTTAATGGTTGTGAGGTGACCCGTGATAACTGCCCCCCTTAGGAAGTTGATTCCGGATCCCATGAACCTCTGGGTGAAAAATAATCCCTGAATAATCTCTAAACCTAAAATCCTTCCCTTTACAAGTATGAGAGAAGGCTGAGGGGGACGTGATTCAGAAGTATAAGATTTCCAGGGACATGGACATTGTTCTTGGCCATTTGACTAAAAGGAACAGCTGCTGTCTATCTACCCTGTCCATGTCCCTCGAAATCTTATACTTCTGAATCACGTCCCCCTCAGCCTTCTCTCATTCAAACTAAACAACCCGAGCTTATCCAGCCTCTCTCCATAGCTGATATGCTCCATCACTGGAAACATCCAGGTAAACCTCTGCACGGTGGCACAGTGGTTAGCACTGCTGCCTCGCAGCGCCAGAGACCCGGGTTCAATTCCCGCCTCAGGCGACTGACTGTGTGGAGTTTGCACGTTCTCCCCGTGTCTGCGTGGGTTTCCTCCGGGTGCTCCGGTTTCCTCCCACAGTCCAAAGATGTGTAGGTCAGGTGAATTGGCCATGCTAAATTGACCGTATTGTTAGGTAAGGGGTAAATGTAGGGGTATGGGTGGGTTACGCTTCGGCGGGTCGGTGTGGACTTGTTGGGCCGAAGGGCCTGTTTCCACACTGTAAAGTAATCATAATCTAAAAAAATCTAAACCACCTCCAGAATAATCACATATTTCCTGTAATGTGGCTCCCAGAACAACAATCAGTATTCCATATTGGCCTCACTAAAGTGCTACATAGATCTTGTAATCTATGCCTCGATGAGTAAAGGTGATGCCTACTGCTTCCATTGACTTCTTACGAAACCTTTTATTCTCCTGCGTCACATTCAAGAATGTGTGGAAAAGCTCCCTATGAGCTTCCTTGTGTGCTGCAATTCATTGCGTATTCCCCATTTAGTTCCTTCTTCCAAAGTGCATCACCTCAGTTATCAGAGTTACATTCCATCTGCCATTGATCCACCCATCTGACCATTCCACTGTATCTTACTGTAACATAAGATCTTCCTCCTCACTGCCAACCACCGGTCAATTGTTTGTATCAAACACAGACTTACTTATCACACTCCCACTCCCCCTCTACATTCACACCTGCGCGATTTATGAATACCATAAGTGATAAGGGATACAGCACTGATCACTGTGTTATACCAGGGGACAGCAGTCTCCAGTCACACAAACAGCCTTCCACCACCACCTATTTTGTGCAAAATTTTCTTTAACACTGATCTGAAACACATTGGTGTATAGTTCCCTGCTCTATCTCTCCAACCCTTCCTATAAAAGGCTGTTCTCGAGTCCTCGGACACCTCACCTGTGACCAGATTCTATTTAAACATTTGCATCAGCGCCTTTCATCCCTTGTCTCCAACAGCAGCCTGAGATGTAACTGATCTGGACATGGGCATTGGCCCAATTTTATACCAGCCAATACATCAATCCCTGCTCACATCTTACATCAATCTGTAAAACAGCTTCCCACTCCATCTTCTTGAATTCAGTACCTGCCTCCTCCTTTTCCAAAGTAAAACAGACTTGAAGTTCTCATATAACAATAAATCAGCGTCTCCAGCTTCACACACAGATTCCCGCCTTGATCCCAGACCAAGTCTCCTCAGCAGAACATTGTGCCAGCTGAGAGATTAATCTGGAGAATGCCCATTCAGTATATGTGATCAGTGTATTTTACTTAGATCACGACATCAAAATTGTCAGGTCCAGTCCAGGTCCAGTCTCCCCAACTCTCTGTGTTACTGGTGCAGAATGTCTTTACTTTTAGTCGGAGCAAATCACTGCAGAAGCTGGATCCCTATTGAACCCAACACATGCTGGAGATCACAGTGAGTCAGACAGCACCGTAAAGAGAGAGCAAGCTGACACTTTGAGTCTAGTTGATTCATCATCGTCTGTATTCGGATTCACTTTAAATGAAGGCGTTTAAAGGGGCACAGTACGGAAACCTGTGGCACACCAGCGTACACCGGTCTGCATTCACACAAACATCCTTCTACCACTACCTATGTTCTCCAATAGTTTCTCTAATGCTTACCTTCCCGTGTTTGCATATGTTCCTCCCAATGCACTTTGCTTTAATGTTTTCTGCTAACTTACTGTGTGTGCTGATTAAAACTCCTCCTGAATATCTGACTGTACCACATTCACTGATTCGCCATTGTTTACAAATACAAGAGATATCTTCAAGAGAAAAAAATGTAAATTATAACTTCCCTTTCATAAATGCAGAACAATTCACTTCAAATTTGCTATTACTTTCTCAGTGTCCAATAAGATCTTCGTTACAATAGGTTGCAACAGATTCCCTACTGTGGATAACAACTAACTGGCCTGTATTCCTCCACTCTCCCACTTCTTCCCATCTTAAATCACTTGAATGCATTTATAACCTTCCAAAGTGAATACAGAGAAGTACAGTAGCCCCTATTGCAATCAACATGTGTATTGGTGTTTTCTCTGAAATTTCAGTTTGAATTATATCTGGTCTGTCAGACTGATCAATCCTCATCCCAGTTCTGTTTCCAAATACTACCTCGTAACTGTATATGAAATATTTTAGTCTTTAGTTACAAAGGTCCCGTGGTGACTTGGTATTTCTAGGAGATTTTCTGGATCTTCCTCTTTGAAGACACATGCAATGTAACTGTTTCGTCTCCTTGTCATTTTTCTGTTCTCTACAATAGATTATCGTATCCACACATTCGCTGTGCCACATTTGATCTTGATTTCACTTTCCTTTCAAGTATCAACAGACACTTTTCGCCAGTATTTACAATTAACAAAGAAAATCACAGCACAGGAACAGCCCCTTCAGCCCTCCAAGCCTGTGTCGATCCAGATCCTCTATCTAAATCTGTCGCCTGTTTTCTAATGTTCTGTATCCCTCTGCTTCCTCATATTAAATGATGCTATCGTCCCCGCCTCTACTACCTCAGCTGCCAACGCATTCCAGCCACCCACCATCCTCTGCACAAAGAACTTTTCGAGCATATCTCCAATAAAGTTTTCCCCTTTCATCTTGAATTCTTGACACCCAGTAACTGAGTCCCCCAATCTGGGAATAAGCTTCTTGCTATCTACCCTGTTTACATCTCTCAAGATTTTGTAGACCTCAATCAAGTCCTCCCTCAACCTTCATCTTCCTAATGAAAATAATCCTAATCTACCAAACCTCTCTTTATATGTCGTTCTCTTCATACTAGGCAACATTCGGGTGAAAATCCTCTGCCCTCTTTCCAAAGCATCCAGTTCCTTTCAGTAATGTGGCAACCAGAACTGTCCGCAGTATGCCGGATGTGACCGAACCAAAGTGCGATACAACTGTAATACGGCCTGCCGACTCTTGTACTCAATAGATTCCAACAGATTCCCTCCTGTTAGTGACGAGTTAACCACTGTGGTTCTCCACTTCTTAAATTGTTAGAATGCAGGAAGAAACTATGCTGTATGCCTTCTTGATCATTCTATCGACCTGCCACTTTCAGCAAACAATGGATCTGAACACCCAGATCTCTCTGTACATCAATTTTCCCCAGGGCTTTTTCCAGTTACTGTATAATTCGTTCTCGAATTGGATCTTCCAAAATGCATCACCTCACATCTGCCTTTTCTCCACCCAACTCTCCAATCTATCTACATTCAGCTGTGTTCTCTGACATTCCCCTCAACTTTCTGCTACTCTACCAATCTTAGTGTCATCTGCAAACTTGCTGATCACACCACCTATACCTTCCTTCAGATCATGTAAATATATCACAACAAACAGTGGCCCCAGCACGGATCCTGTGAAACACCAGACAGAACAGTTGTCCATTTTGAGAAACTCCCTTCCATTACTACTCTCTGTCTCCTGTTGTCCAGCCAGTTCTCTAATCCAACTAGCTAGTACACCATGGACCCCTGCGAATTCACCTTCTCCATCAGTCTATCTCATCAAACGCCTTACTGAAGACCATGTATTTGATATCTACAGCCCTTTCTCCATTATCAACTTCGTCATTCCTCAAAGAATTCCATTACGTTTGCTACGATGTGACCTTCCATGCGCAAACCATGGAAGGTCTTGTGTGGAGTCCGACTAGTTCTACCCTGGAGTCATACTGGTTTTATTTCCAAAGCAGGACTTTATAAAATGTCACAATGATCGGCTGCGTACACATTGAATGTTGTTTTGAACAAAATACGATCTATCCACAAATATAAATCTGCAAACGCAAATTAGCCCCCGCAGATTTATAGGTGTGTCTGTGCCAGAGATGCGAATGTGTGTGTGTGTGTGTGTGTGTGTGTGTGTGTGTGTGTATGTGTGTGTGTGTGTGTGGTGGGGCGGTGGGGGTGGCGTGCGAGTGAGAGAGAGATGATGTGTATGTTGGTTTCCATGTGTGTGAGCGAAAGAGGGTGTGTGTGTGTGTATATTTAAGGATGAGAGTGAGAGACTGTGCTCACGTTAAGACACAGATAGGTTTGGCAGATCCCTTTCCCCACATACACCCAGTCCGTGGTTTCAGAGCGTCCATGCTCTGCAGCCTCTGCTCCATTTGTTGTTCATGTTCCAGACACTGATGCTGTAACTACAGTCTCCATGCTCAATCCAGAGTTGGGTCACCAAATCCTCTGGTCGACCTAAATGTCTGAGGTAGCTCACAGCACAATCTCCAGCAAACAATCCCCAGGCCCTCCACTAACTCCTCAATAACAGGAGACAATCAGACTTCCCTCCACTAAATGTGAGATGTCTACTCCTTTATATTTATACTTCAGGGTCCTAATCGTGTTTCTGACCACGTGATCAGCTAAGAGGGGCAAAAACAGGCGTTCGGTCGACAGGCACAGACCAAACTTTAAAGACATGAGTCAAAGATGCTGAAACTCCCTGTCCAACATGGAGCACAACTTGTGACACACTGGGAAGTGAGCAATAACCCGAAACACAACCCCCCTGTCAATGGAGCACCACATGGGATACACCAGCAAGTGAACAACAGCCCAGCACACACCCCACTGTCCAACATGGAGGACGACGTGGGACTCACCGGGAAGTGAACGGCTGCCCTGCACACACACACACACACATCTTCATGAAGCACCTCAAGGGACACACCAGGAAGTGAACAACAGCCCAGCACACACTCCCCTGTCCATGGAGTAACACATGAGACACAGCGGGAAGTGTACAATAGTCTGACACACACCATTACATTATTTCTGAACTTCATGATGACAGCATTCGATACAATACACAACCAAAAAACAAGACCAGAGAAAGATACAGATGGACAGAGATATTCACATTAAAGATAGAAACGGACAATTAGGACAAAACAGAGCATGTTGTTGAAATATGAGATAAAAAGACAAGGGAGTGAGTCTATATGGAGCAGTGAGACCTTGGCGGGTCAGGTCACAAGAATGAGAACATTGAATAAAGGCATTGCTAGATCAGCTGACCAAATTTGTTCCACTAAATTCTGAATTTGCCTCACAGAACAAACGCAGAAACTATATACTGGGACAAGTAGACAACCCAGCGTGGAGAGCTTTGCAGACTGTGCTAGTGTATTGCTCGGTAAGGTGGAATATCCGCCCAGCATGGGGAACTGTGCAGACTATGCTAGTATATTGCTCATCGATGACTGTATCGGCGCCGCCTCGTGCTCCCACGAGGAGGTGGAACAGTTCATCCACTTCACCAACACCTTCCACCCCGACCTCAAATTCACCTGGACAGTCTCAGATTCCTCCCTCCCCTTCCTCGACCTTTCTATTTCCATCTCAGGCGCCCGAATCAACACGGACATCTACTACAAACCGACCGACTCCCACAGCTACCTGGACTACACCTCCTCCCATCCTGCCCCCTGCAAAAACGCCATCCCATTCTCCCAATTCCTTCGACTCCGCCGCATCTGCTCCCAGGAGGACCAGTTCCAAAAACGCACATTCCAGATAGCCTCCTTCTTCAAGGACTGCAATTTCCCCCCCGACGTGATCGACGATGCCCTCCACCGCATCTCTTCCACTTCCCGATCCTCTGCCCTTGAACCCCGCCCCTCCAACCGCCACCAGGACAGAACCCCACTGGTCCTCACCTACCACCCCACTAACCTCCATGTACAGCGCATCATCCGCCGTCATTTCCGCCACCTCCAAACGGACCCCACCACCAAGGATATATTTCCCTCCCCTCCCCTATCAGCATTCCGTAAAGACCACTCCCTCCGTGACTCCCTCGTCAGATCCACACCCTCCACCAACCCAACCTCCACTCCCGGCACCTTCCCCTGCAACCGCAGGAGGTGCAAGACTTGCGCCCACACCTTCCCTCTCACCTCCCTCCAAGCCCCAAAGGAAACTTCCATATCCGTCACAGATTCACCTGTACCTCCACACATATCATCTATTGCATCCTCTGTACCCGATGTGGCCTCCTCTATATTGGGGAGACAGGCCGCCTACTTGTGGAGCGTTTCAGAGAACACCTCTGGGACACCCGGACCAACCAACCCAACCACCCTGTAGCTCAACATTTCAATTCCCCCTCCCACTCCACCAAGGATATGCAGGTCTTTGGACTCCTCCATCGTCAGACCACAGCGAAACGACGGTTCGAGGAAGAACGCCTCATCTTCCGGCTAAGAACCCTCCAACCACAAGGGATGAACTCGGATTTCACCAGTTTCCTCATTTCCCCTCCCCCCAGCCTGTCTCAGTCAAATCCATCAAATTCAGCACCGCCTCCCTAACCTGCAATCTTCTTCCCGACCTCTCCGCCCCCACCCCAATCTGTCCTATCACCCTCACCTTGACGTTTTTCCACCTATCACATTTCCGACGCCCCTCCCCCAAGTCCCCCCTCCCTATCTTTTATCTTAGCCTGCTGGACAAACTTTCCTCATTCCTGATGAAGGGCTAATGCCCGAAACGTCGATTCTCCTGTTCCCTAGATGCTGCCTGACCTGCTGCGCTTCTCCAGCAACACATTTCCATCTCTGATCTCCAGCATCTGGAGACCTAATTTTCTCTTCTAGTATATTGCTCAGTAAGGTGGACTATCTGCCCAGCACGGGGAGCTGTGCAGACTATGCTAATGTATTGTTCAGTAAAGTGGACTATCTTCGAGGAGAAAGTGAGGTCTGCAGATGCTGGAGATCAGAGCTGAAAATGTGTTGCTGGTAAAGCACAGCAGGTCAGTCAGCATCCAAAGAACAGGAGAATCAACGTTTCGGGCATAAGCCCTTCATCAGGAATTCCAGCAACACATTTTCAGCAAAGTGGACTATCTGCCCAGCATGGGGATTTGTGCAGACTATGCTCGTGTATTGCTCGGTAAGGTGGACTATCTGCCCAGTGTGGGGAGCTGTGCAGACTATGCTAGTGTATTTCTCGGTAAGGTAGACTATCAGGCCAGCATGGGGAGCTGTGCAGACTATGCTCGTGTATTGTTCGTAAGGTGGACTATCTGGCCAGCATGGGGAGATGTGCAGACTATGCTAGTATATTGCTCGATAAGGTGGACTATCTGGCCAGCATGGGGAGCTGTGCTGACTATGCCAGTGTGTTGCTCAGTAAGCTGGACCAGCTGCCCAGCACAGCAGTATTGTAAAGCTTTGCCGGTATATTGCTGCTACATTGGCACTACGTAATTGACTAACACGGGACAATTTGCCAACCATACTGCGAGTGACAGTAAATGGGCTCCCACAAATTAATGTCTCTGTATCTTCATGCATCAGTTCAAGACAAGGGGTTTTATGTGTGCGTGTGTGTGTGGTTCTGGGGCAGTGTTAGATGTGAAAATCATTGTCTAAGAGAGAGCACACATGGAGGAAATCAGTTTAAATGCGAACAAGTGTTAGGGCTTGGAAAAAGGGACAGAGAGAGATAGTTCATGGGTAGCTGTTAATGATGTGCTTGAGAATATTAAAGTAAAGGCATTGCCGGACCCAATAGCATTATAGGTCAGTGCGCACAGGAATGATGGATGGATGGATGGATGGATGGATGGGGAGTTCTGTGTGACATCAGATATGAGCTGTGGAGTATTGACGCAGAGTTGTTTCTGCAGGTTTGCATCTGTGGGTGTCAGCAACAGACGAATGCCATCTTTAAGACTGTATTTCGCAGCTCATGGTTCAAATAACAGATGGGATAAGCCAGTGAAGTATATACTGGATTTATCAATAGTTATAATTAGGAGTGGTCAGTGTATAGTGTCAGGAATTGGTTCATGTCCAAAGGGATCACCACTGTTGTTATTTGTCTATTTCAGCTTCAGATATTGTCCGGGGATGAGATGGAGTCAGAGGTAGGAAATGCATTTTGTAACCAGAACAGAAGATAGTGTCCTCAATGTTTTCAATATTTAGATAGCAAGTGTAGTGATACAGCGAATCATGGTTCACAGCTGAAACTGAGCAAGTCAACATACCAACCCATGAGAAACACTGCCAGAAGCAAGGAGGGAGAGAGTGATTTAACAATTTAGTAGTGGTTTGTCAAAGGAATATGTGGATTTCGAGTTTTAGCAGGGTAAGGCTGGTAGGTGTAGAGAATGCTGAATGGCGAGCAGAATTGAGGCTCTGTTCAAGAAAAGGCGGAAGCATATGATAGGTACAGATAGTAGGGATCGAGTGAATCCATTGTGGAGTACCAGGGATGTAGAGTAATACCCAAGAGGTAATTCAGGAGGGCAAAATAGGGACATAAGGTATCTTTCGAAAATAGTGTAAGGGACATTCCAAAGTGATTCTACAAATACATTAAGGTCAAAAGAATAACTTAAGAGAGAACAGGACCCCTTAAAGATCAGCAAAGTGACCTATGTGTGGAACTACACGAGATCGCTGAGATAATAAATATTTTGCATCAGTATTTACTGTGGAGTAGGATATGGAAGGTAGAGAACTTGGGGAAATGAATAGTGATCTCTTGCAAATTGTCCATATTACAGAAGATGAGGAGCTGGATATTTTAAAATGTATTAAGGTGGATAACCCCCCTGACCTTTTAAGTGACTCTTGGTTAGGCACATGGATTTGAGTACAATGAAGGGCATGAAGGTTAGTCTGACCTTTGAGTAGGATAAACTGCCGGCTCAACATCAGCAGCTCAAGGGCCCGTACTGTGCTGCACTGTTCTATGTTCCATGAACTAATCAAATGTACCCCAGATCTGTTGGGAAGCTAAGGAAGTAATTGTTCCGTCTCTGGCTGAGATATTTGTATCATGGACAATCGCAGGTAAGGTTGTACCATTGTTTAAGAACAGTTGGTAAGGAAAAGCCAGGAAACTGTAGACAAGTGGGACTGATGTCATTGGTGGGTAAGTTGTTGAAGGGGATTCTGAGGGACAGCATTTACTTGTGTTTGGAAACGTAAATTCCGATTAGCGATATTCAACATGACTTTTTGTGAGGAAATCGCGTCCCACTAATTTGATTTAGCAGTTTGAAGACGTGACGAATAAGATTGACGAAGGCAAAGAAATAGAACTGTGGAATAGAATATAGACTTTAGTAAGGCATTCAAAAAGGTTCCGCATGGTAAACTGGTTAGCATGGTGAGATCACATGGAATGCAGGGAGAGTTGGGGGTAATTGGCTCGAAGGTAATAGACGAAGGAAATGTTTGTGAACTGTTATTTTTTTTTGGATTGGAGGCCTGTGACCAGCAGTGTGCCACAAGAATCGAATGGATTTTATCACTTATATAAATGATTTGGATGTGAATACAATAGGAATGGTTAGTGAGTTTGCAGATAACACCAAACTTGGTGAGGTAGTGGACAGTGAAGATGGTTTACTCAGAGTAAAAAGGGACGCTGATCAGATAGGCTAAAGGGCCGAAGAGAGGCTGATGGAGTTCATGTTAGACAAACGAAAGGTGTAACATTTTGTTGAGGCAAATTATGTCATCACTTATAGGTAGGATTCTCGGCAGCGTTTTCAAACACAGACAGCTACATAGAAATTATAGAAGCCCTGCAGTGAGGAACCAGGCCATTTGGCCCACCGAGTCCACACTGACCCTCCAGGTAACATCCCGACCACCAAACCCAAACGTTACCCCGGTATCTCTACATTTCCCATAGACAATCCAACGAACCTGCACATTCCTGGATACTGCAGAACAATTTAGTGAGGTCACTGAATCTAATCTGGACATTTTAGGCTGTGAGAGGAAAACCAAACACCCAGAGGAAACTCACGCACACACAGGAAGAAGGTGCAAACACGGTACAGAGAGTCACCAAAGGGTGCAATCGAACCCAGGTAATTGGCGCTGTAAGGCAGCATTGCTAGCCACTGTGCCAATCAATGACCAATTGCGAGAGCAACTGCATTTTGCCACTTTCTCTGGATCTGTCACTTCTGTGCAAAAGATGTTGAATTCCAGTGCGGTGCTTCCAACAAGCCCTCCTTTACGTTCACCCCAGGATTCACATTCTGAATGACAGGGCCTTAAGCTGTGACTGATACATTGCCTGCTCTTCTGCCCTCACCCTTTCCCTTCTTCCCAGATCAAGTTGTCTATTAATATTGCAGCATGCAAGATAATTGACTATCCAAAATAAAACAAAGAGCTGCATTTACTGTAGATCGAAAACAAAAGCTGTTCTGATGAAGAATCCCCAAATTAAAAATATTGACTCACTCTCTTCCTATAGAGGATTAGGAACAAATGAATTCTGAAATGAATTTCTGATTAAGTGCTTATGACCGAAACATAGATTCTCCTGCTCCTTGGATGCGCCCTGACTTGCTGTGGTATTCGAGGGCCATACTTTCGACTTTCTTCCTTCAAATGGTACCAGACCCGTTGGGTTTTGCCTGCAAACGCAGTATATCTAATTTCCCGTTTTGAACGTACACATCTTTCACTGCAGTATTGACTTCCATACACATCTCCCACAAGTATTTGATTGGACTTTTTGTTTATAACCTCCAGTCAAATTGTTTCTGTGTAATCTGAATTGCTGGGGTGAGATGCATGGTGGATTCAGGGAGATATTTCCTGAGGCCTTTCTTGATGTCACAAAACCTCGCTGCACTTTGTTAGAACAATATATGAATAGGAAAGGCAGAGAAGGATATGGGCCAAGTGCAGGGGAATGGGTGAATGTGGACGGACATTTTGGTTGGTATGAACCAGTTTTGGCTGAAGGACCTGTCTCCGTGCATAACTGTAAATGTAAGTGGTTTTGGGTATAGACAGAGAGGGTGAGATTGAGCAACAATGTAATGGAAGGATATGCTCACAGGTTTCAGAATGCTGACATATAGACATTTCGATAGCATCCGGCAAAATAAGCCAGTATTACCAGAAATGATGGTGAACAGAATGTCGGTGTGAGTTCAGATGATGGAGAGTTGTGGATGAGGATTTGTTCTGCAGCACTGTAAATGTGAATGGGTTCAGCAGAGTCTTCAACTCATCCGTCTGAATCTAACAATAATTTATCTTTGAGTGATTTTCATTGAGTGTGTCAGGGGGATTTTCTGCACGAGGCCGAGCTAGTTTCTTGGTGCTATCTTATCGAACTCACTTCATTAACTACCCACCCTACCCCAATGGTGTCCCTCTCATTCAATGAAAGACCGATTCTCCCACACATCTTGGCTGGAGGTACCCACCATCGTCCGGATGCCCCTGGATCTTCTATTATCCCTGGCACTGGTGCCATCTTCAAAAGAACATTGGGCACTTGATTGAGCTTTCCTCAGGTTGGAGCTGCCATGTACAGTTTACCCAGAGGATAGCAGATAAGTGTCAATTACACCACGATTTGTCAACAGGGTCACAGATATCCTAGTGGATAGGTTAGTACATCTCTTCCCAGAGTGGGCCGCACCACCAGACCCACCGAGCATCATCTGTGCTCACCACCCAGCTCATTGCAGTATCTGCGATCTGTAGCAATGTCCAGCAATACAGAACAAACATCGATAACATTCCCCACTCTGTGAGGATAAGGGTCATCGTATGCTCTCTGGTCTCTCACACTCAATGGATGTCCGTTCCAGCACCAACACCCGAAAAAGGCTCATGCTCTACCACTGTCACTCCTACATGCAGCGCCCCCGCCACCTCCCCACCCCCCCCCCCCTCCCTTCTTCAAGCATGTGTTCGGGAGGTATTTCCCATGGGGACCAACCCTCCAAAAAATATGTTCCATCAGCTTTTTACTTTCATACAATGGTTAGCATGCTTCAGACAGACCAAACAAAAATGTACTCATATTTTATAGTTATTGATATCTAATCACAATTAGACAGGGCCAGGAAAAGGGAAACCTGATCCATCTCCAATTCGGGCCCTAGGATCCTCTCCATCCCACCGAACACACCACTCCTATAGCGACGGTGGAAGGTCGACAAGCAATGAGTAAGACTGCCCATAGTTATTCTGTATTTAAAACATACTCCCATCTTGAATTTTGAGAGAGGATCTAGGGCCAGATAGGCTCTATGAAGAATCTTCAACTATATGCCAAGATCGAAATACTGCTTGCATTTTCACAAATATTGCGAAGAGAACTGAACCCCCAACTCTCTTTGTAGACCTCAGAAAGGCACAAAGTCTCGTCTGAGGGGCCACTCTCCAACAAATGATAAAGTGAACTGACAGAGAGTATGTTCCTAGCAATAAGCACCCACTTCTTTGTATCGGATCTGTATTGGTATGTTAAAAGCGTGGTTCTTTTTTGAATAACATCGTTGATCTGATAAAAAGAAAACAGAAGAGATTTCTACGCGGTAGTCTAGAGTTACGACTTATTTCATCAAAGGACATCCTTGTTTCTCTCTCAGATAATTCATCAAAGCAAGATACACCC
Organism: Chiloscyllium plagiosum; assembly: GCF_037043375.1. Lineage (NCBI taxonomy): Eukaryota > Metazoa > Chordata > Chondrichthyes > Orectolobiformes > Hemiscylliidae > Chiloscyllium > Chiloscyllium plagiosum. The sequence goes on along the minus strand of NW_028270182.1, from coordinate 51,872,767 downwards.
CCGAGTTGCCCATGGTTTAAACATGGAATCCAGTATCCCCCGTCGGAAACACGGTACACCAAGTTTTGGGGTAAGAAATGAGGTTTGGCTATATTGCCCCCTATCGGACACATTGCCCTCCCTACTTAAAAAAATATTGATACTTAATGGGAAATGGCAATACTTCGTAAGTGTTCTCATTTTGTCTATTAATAGCAGACTAATAAGGGAGCAGTTTGTCTGAGAAGCTTCAATATCTAACCAATATATTCGCCGAGTCCTCATTAACATCGGGTGAAGAAGATCTTAATTGAGAGCTTTTAATATCCGGGAGATCTATTCCCCACAAACTGTGGAGTCGCTGTAACTTGGTTAACTTGATAAGGGGTCGCTTTGGTGAGATATCAAAGAGCTACGTCATCCATTCAGTCTCCTAAATGTCTGTCTGGGAAACATCAAATAAAGCATTCACATGGCGTATAGCAAACAAGGGAGGGAATTCATGTTAATATGAGCTATCCGACCTAGCCAGAATATTGGAAGTGTCTCCCATCTTCGAAGGTCTTGTTTAATTTTGTCAAACAAATGGACAAATCCCACGATAAATATAAGTTCAATGATAGGATTAATGAATATTTTTTTTTTAAGCGCGAGCATCACCGGAGTAAGACAAACCCGAAATACTGCAGTTAAGGTAAGGCAGTTTTTAAAAAAAAAACTTATGGGTAGCGGACAGCGGTGTTTTCCCTTTCACAGAAGGAGCGGGAACAGTGGAGGAAGTGACGAGAACCAGAGGGGCTGCCGGGAAGGAAGGCAGTGACCATATATATTAGCAAGGCGGATAAACCCGAGACTCTACAACTGCAGTGTCTCCCACCCGCCCTCCTCCTCTAACCTAGTTAATAAGGTAAGGTTCATTCTAAAGCTCCTCTATTGAATATAAATTTGTTACTAATTTTATAGCAACTTGAACTAAGCGTTCTCCTTTAGTACTGAGTGGGTGTTCAGATAAGTCGGGTATAGATGCTAGGGAAGTTGCTTGCTCCTCCTGCAGATTGTGGCAGGTGGGAGACATGGCACACGTCTCGCTAGCTACATCTGCGGGAAGTGCACCCAACTCCAACTCCTTGAAAACCGTCTTAGGGAATTGGAGCTGGAGTTGGATGAACTATGGATCATTCGGGATGCTGAGGGGGTAATTGAGAGGAGTTACCTAGAGTTGCTCTCTCCTCAGGCTCAGGAGAAGGATGGACGGGTTACAGTTAGGGGGAGGAAAGGGGACAGACAGACAGTTTAGAGATCTCCTGTGCATATTCCCCTCAGCAATAAGTATACCGTTTTGGATACTGCTGGGTGGGATGACCTACCAGAGGAAAGCCATAGCAGTCAGTTCTCTAGCACTGAGCCTGACACTGTGGCAAAGAAGGGAAGGGGGCAGAATAGAAATGTGCTCGTGGTAGGGGACTCGATATTTCAGCGAATCGACAGGAGATTTTGTGATCAGGATCGGGATTCCCGGAAGGTATGTTGCCTCCCTGGTGCCAGGGTACGGGACGTCTCCGTTCGGGTTTATAAAGTTCTAAAAGGGGAGGGTGAACATCCAAAAAACGTGTTACATATTGGCACTAATGATATAGCCAGGAAAAGGATCGAGGATATAAAATGTGATTGCAGGGAGTTAGGATGGAAGCTGCAAAGTAGGACGAACAGAGTAGTGTTCTCTAGTTTGCTACTGGTGCCACGAGATAGCGAGGCGAAGAACAAAGAGAGGGCGCAGCTCATCACGTTGCTGCACAGCTGGTGTAGGAGGGAGGGTTTCAGGTATGTATATAATTGGGATGCCTTCCGGGGAAGGTGGGACCTGTACAAGAAGGATGGGTTGCATCTGAACTGGAAGGGGACCAATGTCCTGGGTGGAAGGTTTGCTCGAGTAGTTCGAGAGGGTTTAAACTAGTATGGCAGGGGGGTGGGAACCTGAGCTGTATACCGGAGGTGAGAGGTGATGCAGACGAGGTAATACCAAGAGGTAGACCAGCTGGTGGGAAGACTTTTGAGGGGAAGGAACCAAAGGATCAGTTAAAGTGTGTTTGCTTTAAAGCAAGGAGTATCAGGAATAAAAGTGATGAACGTAGAGCATGGATCAGTACCTGGTGCTATGATGTTGTGGCCATAACACAGACATGGGTTTCTCAGGGGCAGGAATAGTTGCTGGATGTTCCGGGGTATAGAGCATTTGAAAAGAATAGGAAGGCGGGAAAATAAGAGGGGGTGTAGCACTACTAATCAGAGAGGGTATCACAGCTACAGAAGCTTCCATTGTCGAGGAATATCTGCCTACCAAGTTAGTATGAGTGGAAATTAGGAACAGCAAGGGAGCAGCCAGCTCGTTAGGAGTTTACTACAGGCTCCCCAATAGCAGCAGGGAGATAGAAAAAAACATAGGTCGGCAGATTTTGGAAAAGTGTGGACGTAGTAGGGTTGTTGTAATGGGTGACTTTAACTTTCCCAATATTAATTGTAACCTTCTTCGAGCAGAAGACTTGAATGGAGCTGTTATTATAAGGTGTGTTCAGGAGGGTTTCCTAACTCAGTACGTTGACAGGCCGATGAGGGGAGAGGCCATTCTCGACTTGGTGCTCGGAAACGATCCGGGGCAGGTATCAGATATTGTGGTGGGAGAGCATTTTGGTGATAGTGACCACTACTGCCTCACATTCTACATAGCTATGGAGAAGGAGAGGATGAGGCAAAATGGGAGGATATTTAATTGGGAAAGAGGAAACTATGATGCGATTAGACATGAGTTAGCAAGCATGGATAGGGAGCAATTGTACCATGGTACAGGCACTATGGACATGTGGAGACTGTTTAAGGAGCAGTTGTTGCAAGTGATGAATAAATATGTCCCTCTGAGACAAGCAAGAAGTGGTAAGATAACGGAACCTTGGATGACGAGAGCGGTGGTTCTTCTCTTCAACAGGAAAAAGGTAGCTTACATAAGGTGGATGAAGCTAGGGTCAAGCTCAGCTCGAGAGGATTACAGGCAGGCGAGGAAGGAGCTCAAAATGGTCTTAGGAGAGCCAGGAGGGACACGAGAAAGGCTTGGCAGAACGGATTAGGGAGAACACAACGGCATTTTACACTTATGTGAGGAATAAGAGAATCGTCAAAGAAAGATTGGGGCCGATAAGGGATAGCATAGGGAATTTGTGTGTGGAATCTGAGGAGGTAGGGGAAGCCCTAAATGAATTTTCTGCTTCTGTCTTTCCGAAATAAACGAACTTTGTAGTGAATGAAACCTTTGAGAAGCAGGTATGCATGCTGGAACGGATAGAGATTGAGGAAGCTGATATGCTGAAGATTTTGTCAAACATTAAGATTGACAAGTCGCCAAGCCCGGACCAGATTTGTCCTTGGCTGCTTTGGGAAACGGGAAGTGCGATTGCTTCGCCACTTGCGAAGATCTTTGCATACTCGCTCTCCACTGGAGTCGTACCGGAAGACTGGAGAGAGGCAAATGTAATTCCTCTTTTCAAGAAACGGACTAGGGAAATCCCTGGCAATTACAGACCAGTAAGTCTCACGTCTGTCGTCTGCAAGGTGTTAGAAAGGATTCTGAGGGATAGGATTTATGACCATCTGGAAGAGCATGGCTTGATTAAATACAGTCAACATGGCTTTGTGAGGGGCAGATCATGCCTCACAAAACTTATTGAGTTCTTTGAGCATGTGACTAGAAAAGTTGATGAGGGTCGAGCTGTATATGGATTTCAGCAAGGAGTTTGATAATGTTCCCCATTGTATTCTCATTCAGAAGGTCAGGAGGAATGGGATACAGGGGAACTTAGCTGTCTGGATCCAGAATTGGCTGGCCAACAGAAGACAGCGAGTGGTAGTAGAAGGAAGATATTCTGCCTGGAAGTCAGTGGTGAGTGATGTTCCACAGGGTTCTGTCCTTGGGCCTCTACTGTTTGTAATTTTTATTAATGACTTGGATGAGGGGATTGAAGGATGGGTCCGCAAGTTTGCAGACGACACAAATGTTGGAGGTGTCGTTGACAGAATAGAGGGCTGTTGTAGGCTGCAGCGGGACATTGACAGGATGCAGAGATGAGCTGGAAGGTAGCAGATGGAGTTCAACCTGGACAAATGCGAGGTGATGCATTTTGGAAGGTCGAATATGAAAGCTGAGTACAGGATTAAGGATAGGATTCTTGGCAGTGTGGAGGAACAGAGGGATCTTGGATTGCAGGTACATAGTTCCCTTAAAATGGCCACCCAAGTGGACAGGGTTGTTAAGAAAGCATACGGCGTTTTGGCTTTCATTAACAGGGGGATTGAGTTTAAGAGTCATGAGATCTTGTTGCAGCTCTATAAAACTTTGTTTAGACCGCACGTGGAATACTGCGTCCAATTCTGGTCGCCTCATTATATGAAAGATTTGGATGCTTTGGAGAGGGTACAGAGTAGGTTTACCAGGATGCTGCCTGGACGGGAGGGCTTATCTTATGAAGAGAGGTTGACTGAGCTCGGACTTTTTTCATTGGAGAAATGGGGGAGGAGAGGGGACCTAATTGAGGTACGCAAGATAATGAGAGGAATCGATAGAGTCGATAGCCAGAGAGTATTTCTCAGGGCAGAAATGACTAACACGAAGGGTCATAGTTATAAGCTGATTGGAGGAAGGTATAGAGGGGATGTCAGGGGCGGGTTCTTTACACAGAGAGTTGTGAGAGCGTGGAATGCGTTGCCAGCAGCAGTTGTGGAGGCAGCGTCATTGGGGACATTTAAGAGACTACTGGACATGCATACGGTCACAGAAATTTGAGGGTGCATACTTGAGGATCAGTATAACATCATGAGCTGAAGGGCCTGTTCTGTGCTGTATTGTTCTATGTTCTATCTTCTAATATACCAAAATAGGGAACATCCCCATTACCACTTGGGACCATTTAAAAGAAAATCAGGATTCTCCCATGGCATCAGGTATTTCCCTGAGTTCGCCCATAGACATGGCCTCCGACTTTATATAATCAATGGTACAGCCAGAAAAAGCACCAAACGAACTGATGCATTGCATGTGGGTAAGGTACCAAAACTGTGAGATTTAAGAAAAATTTAAGACCATCATCTGCAGACTCTGTAATCTTACGGGACTTCTATCCCACTTCTGGGGCAGATATATTGGGGTCCCTGCAGATGGCCTTCGCCAGTGGCGCAATCACCATCGTTAACAACACTGGAGAAAGGGTATAACCTTGTCGACTGCCTCTAGAAATATCAATTTTACAGGATTGCACACAGAGGGTCACTTTCAAGGACCCTCACCCACTTGATAAAAACTTTGCCTAGACCAAACCATTCTAACGTATAGAAGAGATACGGCCACTCAACCCAAGCAAATGCCTTCTCTGCATCTAAAGAGATCATTAATACCTGTATAATTTGCTGCTGACACGCTTGGATCATATTAAGTAATCTCCTAACATTGTTGGAATATCTGCAGCCTTTTGTAAGCCGGTGTAGTACATTTTAATAATGGAAGGATATAGTTTCCATGCTTAATGTAAGGGAGACAGACAGAATTTTGAAATCAACATTTTGAAGCGAGATGGGCCGACGGGAAGCACAATCTTTCGGTGTCTTCCTTTTCTTAAGAATAAGAGAGATACGAGCCTATCGTATGGGTAGTGGGAGGCAGTCGTGACTGTGTGAGTGACAAAAATGGTAAGCATCGGCCCTGACAATAGGTTAATAAATTCCTCATGAAATTCACTTGGACATCCGTCAGGACCGGGCGCCTTTCCACCCTGAAGCTGCTTTACACCCTCCAGCACTGACAATGGTGCATTAAGGCAAGACACTTATTTGGGGGTTACCGCTGGAAGATCCAAGTTCTTGAAGGAAGATTCCATCTTAAGCCATTTATCGTCATAATGGTCAGTCTGATATAATTCGGAGTAAAATCTCCGAAATGCTGTTTTTATCTTTATCAAATCGCAGGTAAGGGTCCCAGTACCTTTCCTAATTGAGATAATGGCTTTGGGGCTTTCTTTTCCCTCGCAAGATAGGCTAAAAACTTACCCGGCTTATTACCATGCTCAAACAGCCTTTGTTTTTCAAACGTAAGTTCCTTCTTAGCTGTCCGTGTGAGCATAGAATTCACTGCAGTCCGAAGTGTTGTGATCCTCTGCAGCCTAGCCACCGAGGGTCTATCACAGTATGCCCTCTCGGCTGCCTTCAACCGTGCCTGGAGCAAGCGTTCCTGCTCCAGCTTCTGCCGCATCCTAAGGAATAATTATTCCCTTGGCATAAGCCTTGGCAATTTCCCATAGAATGGATGGGTTACTGGTTGAATCTGAATTAATGGCTAAGAAAGATCAGAATTCATTACAGAGATACTCAATGTACTTACTATCCTTAAGAATAACGGAATCCATTCGCCAGTGTCTCGAATCTGCTATATTGCCCTGAATCTTAACCAATAAGTATACTGCTGCATGGTCAGAAATGGTAATATTCCCAATTGTACAGAACACCACTGAATCGAGGATTGCTCCACGGTGAGGAAGGGATCAACCACGGTGTGGCATTTCTGCAGATTAAAGAAGAAAATAAATTCCCTATTTATGAGGAGGATTTGCCTCCAAACATCCCCAGCCTTCGTTCCACATACAAATCCACTAATTGCTTATATTAGAAAGATGGTGCTGGGGGCCTTTGGGCATTCTCTCCACCGTGGGTGCAAAAGACAATTGAAATCTCCTCCTACAATTATATGCTGCGAAGAAAGATTACTTAATTTGGCAAATGAATCTGGCATGAATTTAAGGCAATGAGCCAGGGGGCAATAAACATTCAAAATACCGCTTTCTTCCCCATATATATTTGAAGGTTATGTTCCTCCAGTGAGGGTCTAATACAACCCAGTAATTTAAATGAAAGATTCATCCTCACCAGTATGGCTTCTCCCCTATTCCGAGTAAAATCAAACCCACCTTGCTGTAATGTCAAATGTTACTTGTCATCAATGTGCATCTCCGGCAATACAACAATATCCACCCTCTCCTTTTTAAGACGAGAAAGTACCTTTTTCCTCTTAACTGGCGAATGGCTCCCCTTAATGTTCCAGATATACCATTTAAGAACGACATTAGCCATTGCAGACTGAAACAATATTTGAACTCCAAAGAGGAAGAACTCGAATTACAAATCGCTGAGCACCAATGAATAAAGAATCATAGAGCCTAAAAAACATACAAATTATAGCTACTACAAATAACAAGCTCTGAAAAAGTTCCAAAACTAAATATATACAAAAACAAAAAAAAGGATACCAAGTGGCAATGGCACTCAGGAGGGGCATTTACCCCCGCCCGCTGGGGGCATTTTCACGTCACAATCAATCAACTCTTTAATCCCAGGAATCCGCCTCATGTACCAACCCAAAAGATTAACTCGACATACACTACAAAAGACGCCCGCAGACCTGGTTTGTTTCTTCAGCAATTTTTGAATAAGTTCCAATTTGTGAAAGTTTCTCATACGCCCCGTCCAACACGAAGCGTCGTACCCTGGAAACTGACCGATAATGCAAAGTGCACACATTCATTGGCGCTGAAACTGCATAAGACTGACATCACTAACACCTCAGAGCTCTTACTCATGGTCAGGGAGAAAACCAGAGAGAAACACATTCAATTCAACTGCAGAAGGTAACTTTCAGATAAAGGAGAAGATTCAGATGAAAATGTTAAAGGGTTTGAGTAATGTAACAAATTGGAAGCATGACATCAAGGAGAGACCCTCCACAGAATGAAAGTAGGAAAATGGAAGTATTGCCGCATCAGAAACCAGATGATGTCACTGAGTTCACGGCTGATGGGTGAATGGGTCTCGATGTGAACTGGGGGACAGTCAGTAGAATTGAATTGCAGATATTGCAGCACAAACTGGGCTATCACGTGATGCTGTTGACAACAGCAGCAATAGAAGCAGGATTGTATTCAAACATAATCTGTATCATTTTCCCCAGGATATTCCATCAGTTTATCATTACCACCAAGCGGAGTGATGGTTCAGTGATGTGTGTGGGTGAACATGCCAAGGTCAGGACCATGTGTACCTAATGCTGATGACAAACCATTAAAGTTACCGCACTTGAATGGTTTCATTCCAAACAGCAGAACTAACATCTGATAGAGAGGACGAAATGATCTCAAGACCAACAGATCAGATCTAAGATCTGCAGTCCTGTCACATCCAGACATAAATGTCGTTGTACTACTAAACAACTTGCTGGAGGAAAGGACTCCAGAAATATCCCCATTTTAAGTAATGGAACAGCCCTGCACATTAATTAGATTAGATTAGATTAGATTACAGTGTGGAAACAGGCCCTTCGGCCCAACAAGTCCACACCGACCCGCCGAAGCGAAACCCCTACATTTACCCCTTACCTAACACTACGGGCAATTTTTAGTATGGCCAATTCACCTGACCCTGCACATCTTTGGACTGTGGGAGGAAACCGGAGCACCCGGAGGAAACCCACGCAGACACGGGGAGAACGTGCAAACTCCACACAGTCAGTCGCCTGAGGCGGGAATTGAACCCGGGTCTCTGGCGCTGTGAGGCAGCAGTGCTAACCACTGTGCCACCGTGCCGCCCACTAATGAAAAAGACAAGGATAGCGTTTCTGCAGCATCCTCAGCTAGAAGTGTTGAATCGATGATCCACGTCACCCTCGTCATGATGCCACAGAATCACAGGTTCATTTTGACAGAGCTGTCAAGCAGTACAGAAATAACCCGCTCAGTGTGGTTCCCGATAGGTTCCTATGTGCACATAGTACTGTTGTGGAAATGTCACCGGATTACTAATCCAATACATGATAATGCTCTGGCAGCTGGTGGAAGTTAAAACAATTAATAAAATATCATGATCTAGAATCTGGTGATGGCAACTGTGACCTTGCATCCAATGTTGATTGTAAATATCGATCTGCTTCCCCAACATACTTTCAGGAAGTGAATCACCCGTGCTTTCCTGGTCTGGCCTAAAAATAACTCCAGGCACAGAACCATGTGATAAAGTCTTCAATGGTCCCTGAAACGGCCAAGCAAGACACTCAATTGTATCACACTGCTCCAAAGTCTTAAAGAATAAAACCAGACAGAATACCCGGCGCCAGCCTCGATATCAGCAAAGGGAAAGGGAATGACAGTCTTGTTGACCCTGCAGAGTCCTCCTTCCTAACATCTGAGAGCTTGTGACAACATTTACAGAGCATTCCCACAGGCTGCATGGAAACATTTGGAAAGTAGGTCATTCAACACATTGAGCCTTCCCCATTCCAGTTCATTGAGAAAATCTCCTCAATGCAGTTTTCCCTACACAGTGTTCATATCCATTAATATGTTTAAACATTGTGAAATATAAAATAAGAACTGTTGTAGTCCCTTCAGTCCATCAATCTTTCTCCTCGATTCAATATACAAGCAGTTTTCGGATAACGCGGGTTTATTAAACGTGATTTGACTGCAGTGCGATTCGTGAATCGTGCACTTTTTTTCTATGAAGTGAGCTCCCGCTCACTGTGACGCGACTTCTTGCCAGGCACCAGCTGAACAACAAAACTCAACTTCCGGATCCTCTGTCTGCAAAATGCACCCTCTGAGTGTTCAGCTAAAACAGGAATCCAACCGCTCTGCAAAGCCTTGAACCTGAGCCTGAAACAGGGAAGTGTTCTCTCCAATTAGAAGGAACTTTATTTCAAACCGGGGGAGAATCTTGAGGAGAAATGGAATTCCATGTTGGCATCACGTGGTCAGTCAGCCCTGCGCGCTTTCTGATGAAGAGCTTGGTGAAAGGTGCAGTGATGTAGCCAGTGACTGTATTGTGAAAGTGCTGCATTTACAGCACTATTTCATTACAATATATGATTTAAAGGTTTAATTAAACTGTGCTAGTGTGTGTGTTAGACGAACTTAATTTTTTTTAACTGGTATTTTGCGGTTCGCCCATTATTCTCTTTTCCCCATAGACCACATCGTTAATATTGCATGATTTTCTGCAACACAGTGATGCACAGGAACCCAGCTGCCACGTTATTGGAGAGCAACCTGCAATGATATCTGATCCTCTATCTTCAGAACATATCCTGCTCTCTCCCTATCCCTTTAGTTTCCAGAAATCCATTTTTATATTCAGTGCCTTGGTTTCAACAGTCTGATCTGGGAGATAATTCCCCAGGTTCACCAGTCTCTGAGTGCAGACATTTATTCTCATCTCAATGCAGAGTGGTCTGTCTGTACCTAATACTGTGGCCCCTTGATTTGATGTCCCAGCCAGGGGAATTGTCACCCCGCTTCTAATCTGTCTTGTCCTGACAAAGTTTTATATATTTCACTGATATCTCCACTCATTTTCCTAAAACCCATGGAATTCAGGCCCAGCCGCCCCAGATTCTGCTCCCACAACAGCGATCAGTTTGGTCATATTCGCTGCTCTCCCTCAATGTCACGTTTGTCCTTTGTTAGGTAAGGAGACCAAAGCTGTACATAATACTGCACAGTGTTCGAGATGAGGTCTCACCAACGACCTGTACAGCTGCAGTAAAACACCCTTACTCCTGTATTCAAATCCCCCTGAAATGAAGTTGAATACACGATTTATCTGCCTATCTGCTTTCTGCTCCTGCAATATTGTTTTCAGTGGCTGGTGTACAGGGAGATCCAGATCCTTTTTCAATGTTACAGCTCCCCACTTGTTGGGTCTGTGGACATTGGTCAGCGTGCCAATGCCATTACCAGTGTTGACTTCATGATTCAGATCTCATTGCCCGACACTGACCTCGGAGGGCTGCACAGAAGAAACAAAAATGCAGCTTAAGTTCCTTTATAGATCAACATTTTTCAACAAATCCCTTTTCAAATGATAGGTTCCACTTCTGTTTTTCCCATCAAAGGTCACAATATCACATATCCCACGCCTCTCCTCCCCATTGCTCCTCATGTGCCACGTATTTGCCCACACACTGCACTTGTCTCAATCACCTTGGAGCATTTTGACATCATGCCCACCCACTCACAACCTGATATTGTTTAGTGCCATCTGCAAACTTGAAAATATTGTATTTGATCCACTCAATCATATATATGATGTGTGTTGGGAATAGCTGGGGCCCAAATCCCAACCCTTGCTATATCCTCCAAGCCTTCCATTCAAAAAAATACAACGTTTTATTTCTACTCACTGCTTCCTGACAGCTCTCCCATTCTAAAGCCATATTAGTCCCATATTAGGATTTGAATTTGCATAATAGGCTTTATCAAAAATCGTTCTGAAAATGCACATATTTCATTGATTCCTTCTCCATAATTATGCTAAAAGCACTTTCTCAAATATGATTCCCATTTGATCAATCTCTGTTGACTTTGTCTGTGCTCATTACTTTCAGTTCCAATACTTCCTCTAAAGCTGTTCAGTTGCTAATTTCATTCTATTAACTTTTTCTAAACAGACTAATGTTCACTAGTTTGGATGGGAAGTTTTCTTTTCGGTTTCGTTATCTTATGTGAAGTTCTGTTTTTTCCCTGTCCTCAATTCTCTGGGGGTATCAGACTGTAAGAAAGCTGCACCTTTTTTTTCCCGTAATTTTGCTATTGGCATATTTTCAGAAGATATTATAAGTTCAATCTTAAAACTCTTATGAATATACGCTTCAGAAACCCATCAATCCCTACCTTAACCTGCTCAATGATTGATCTTCCACAGCCATACAAACACAGAAGCACAGACTTTGTCCCACCAACAATACAGCACGGTCTACATTAGCCCCACATTCCGACACAAAACCGTAGCCGTGAATATTATGGCATTTCAAGTTCACAACCGTGTATTTTCTAATGGTTGTGAAGTTACCATGACAATTCATTTCTCAGGAAGTGCATTTCTGACCCAAGCACTCTCTGAGTGAAAGACAATCCTCAATTCCTCTCCACATCTCAAATCCTTCACTTTAAAATGTGCTCCATTGTTCTTGGCCCTTTGAATAAAAGAAATAGCTGCTATCAATCCATCCTTTCCATGTCTCTCGTAATCCTATCCTTCTGAATCTCGGCCCCCTCAGCCTTCTCTCCTCCAAATTAAACAACCCGAGCTTATCCAGCCTCTCTCCGTAGCTAATATGCTGCATCCCAGCGAACATCCTGGTGAATCTCCTCGGAGCTCTCTCCACTACAATCACATTCTTCCTGTAATGTAGCTCCCAGAACTAGAATCAGTATTCTATCTTGGCAAATGCAAACTTCCGGATACCTCTTATAACCTATGCCTTGATGAATAAAGGTTATGTCTACGGTCCCCTATGCTTTCTCAAATTGTGCATTAACCAGTTTAGTCACATTCAGGGATTTGTGGAGAAGCCCTCTCTGAGCTTCCTCGTGTGCTGCCATTCATTGAGTTCTCGCCTGTCCAGTTCCTTCTTTCGAAGTGCATCATTTCATATTCATCAGGGTTACATTCCATCTGCCATTGATCCACCCATCTGACCATTCTATCTGTATCTTCCTGTAACATAAGACCTTCCTCCTCACTGACAACCACCCGGCCAATCTTTGTATCAAACACAAACTTAGTTGTCATACTCCCGCCACCCCCGTCTATATTCACAGCTGCATCATTTATGAATAGCACAAATAATCCGGTTAAAGATGACACAACACCAGGTTATAGTCCAACAGATTTATTCGGAGGCCCTAGCTTCGAAGAGCTGCTTCTTCATCAGGTGGTTGTGCGCTTTGAAATCTCGTGCCTCAGAATAAATCTGCTGGACTATCACCTGGTGTTATGTGGTTTTTAAGTTTGTCCACCCCAGTCCAACACCAACACCTCCGTATCACAAATAATAAGGGACACAGTACTGATCCCTGTGATACACCATTGGACACCGGTCTCAGTCACACTAACAGCCTTCCACCACTACCCTCTCTCCTAACAGTAAGGTGATTGGGATGCAACTTGGCAAGTCACGAATGATTCCGACCTGTTCCTTTGTTATTCTTTTCCGCTTGACACACTTGCAGAATATACTCCCTAATCTTGCCCTCTCAGCAGGTTTCTTTGCCCCTGTTTTAGTCCGTTCTCACCGAGTGAAGAATTTTTCTCTTGAACTGCAATTATTTGCCTTGAATGTGGAACTGACAGGCGGGGAAACGTCCTGTTTATTGCCAACTTGGCATATGTTTTGTGAAGTTTCCAAGTTTCATTGTGACCCTCCTCTCATTCTTTCAAACTCTAAAGAACACAGGCCGAGTTTGCTCATCAGGCAATCTCGCCATTTGAGGGATTAATCTGGACAATGTCCATTGCACTTTTTTGTGGTCAGTATATTCTTTCTCAGATTGGGTCACCAACACTTTACACAATGGATGTAAGTTTGCTCGCTACGTTTCCAGACGTTTCGTTATCTTACTAGGTAACATCTTCAGTGGACTTCATGCGAAACAATGCTTAAAATTCCTGCTTTCCATTTATATGTTTGGATTTCTTTGTGTTAGTGATGCTATTTCCTGTGGCGAAGTCACTTCCTGTTCCTTTTCTCAGAGGGTGGTTGATGGGGTCTAAAAAACTAATAGCACATCGAGTTAGACATCTGTCAGAAATACATATGGATTTTCTCCATTGTTGCTGTTAATTCCTAAATATCCAATATCACATGCTGTATAATAGATTCCAACAGTTTCCAACTTGCAGATGTCAAGTTAATTGTTCGGCAGTTCTCCAAACTATGTCCTCTTCCCTTTATAGATGCTTGGATTCCTTCCATTAATCTATCGTGCTTGGACCACATTTGCTAACTTCCATTTATCCACAATGGCTTCCAGCCTCTGCAGAATGCGCAGGAAAATGAAACTCAATCATCGACAGTGCAATTAATATTTCTATTGCCGATTTATGTCTGACATTTTAATATGAAGTACATTAGTTTTGTCAGACTTAACAATGCTCAATCCAGTTACATTCTCAAATACCACCTTGTTACTGATATAAGTTGACTTTATGTCTTCAGTTGCACAAGCCCCACATGATCACTTGGTATTTCTGGGTGATTTTGTGGATCTTCCTCCATGAAGACAGTTGCAAAGTAACTGATTATTTACTTGTCCATTTCCCTGTTTTTTCACAATAAACTCTCCTCTCCCGATTACCAATTTCCATATTTGACCTTGCTTTTACTTTGTTTCCTTTGAAATACAGATTATAGATTTATGCAGTGTTTTTGTTAGCATTCATGTTCTGTTTTTGATTTCCTTATCAATTTCATGGCCTTTGTTTCTAGATCGTGAATTTCTCAGAATTCTCATGTTTCCACAATGACTGAAATTCTTCTGAAGCCACTTCCTATGATTAATACGTTTTCTAATTTGTTATGTTAAACATCATTGTGCCACTTTCCCTTTCTTTGGTGTTTATACCTGAAATAAATAGACGTATTATTCAGACTTTGCATTATTTCTATAAATCTCCTTTCCCTGACCAGATATATTCAGGAACACTGCAGGAGGACAGAGAAGGAATTGCGGGAGCCCTGGCTGATATTGATGCATCATCGCTGGCCAACAGGTGAGGTCCGGGAGAACTGGAGGGTTGCGAATGCTGTGCCCTTACTCAAGAAGGGCTAAAAAGAAAAACTTGGGAACTATGGACCACTAAACCTAAAATCTGTAGCAGGTAACTTACTTGAAAAGGTTCTGAGAGATAAGATATACGTGCATTAGGAAAGACAGGGTGTGATTCGAAGCAAGATTAGCGTGGTGCTAGAAAAGCACAGCAGAGCAAGCATCATCCCAGGAACAGGAAAATCAACGTTTCGGGCAAAAGTCTATCATCAAAGTCAGCACGGCTTTGTGCATCGGACACCATAGCTCACAAATTTGTTCGAATTCTTTGACGAAGTGACCAGTAACGTTGAGGAGGTCAGGGTGGTATGCGTAGTCTATATGGATTCAAGTAAGGCCTTCAATAAGCTTCCACATGGTGCGCTGCTCTGGAAGGTTAGATCGGATGAAATTGAGGAGGACCTGCCAAACTGGATACAAAATTGGCTTGATGGTAGGAAGCAAATTATAATATTGGAAGGATGTTTGTCAAACTGGAGGCCTGGGAGTAATGGAATGCATCGGGGCGATGCTGGCACCACGATATATTACATATATCTATAATTTAGAATAGAATGTACGTGCATGGTTTGTAAGTTTGAAAGTGAAAATTAAAATAGGCGGTTACATGGAGAAAAACAAAGGTTATCAGAAATTTCAGAATTTACAGCAGTGCCTTGATCTGCTGGGGAAGTGGGCCGAGAAATGGCCAATGGATTTTAATGTAGATCAGTGTAAGTTCTTGCATTTTAGAAACTCAAATCAATATCGGAGTTTTATGGTCAATGGCCGGGTCTTAAGGAATTTAGTGGAACAGAGGGACCTTGGAATTCAGGTACATGGTTCTCTGAAAGTTGATTCAGAGGTAGACAAGGCAATGAAGAAGACTTTTGGCACACTGGCATTCATCAGTCAGGGCACTAAGTAGCGAATTTGGGGAGCTATGCTGCAGAATACGGGGCACTGATGAGGCCATACTTATAGCATTATATTCAGTTTTGTTAACTTTGCGATAGGAATGATGTTATTAAACTGGAATGAGTGCAGAAGAAATTTACAACAGCACAACAGCAGGGTCACCCATTTCCACTCTCCCTCCCGCTCTCCCTTTCTCCTGTTCCAGGAGAAACTGTCTGGAATGGGACAGAACGCGCCAAGCCGGATGGTGCTGTGCCTGATATCTGTTCCCTCACACCCCCTTCTCCCCCACCATGTGGGGGGCAACCTGGCATGAGCCGGACAGAAACAAGATGGCTCATGTGGAGCTTCGGAAACATCCACTGCCCATCAACTGAGTAAAGAGTAACATTCAGTTCTCACTTTAAACCCACTGTCAGTTCCAACGTCAGTCCATTCACTCCCAAACAAAAACAGATCCCTCACTGCACAGAGATGCGACACTGAAATGCACAGACGTATTGGTAAACACCCAACATACTAACATGCACAACACATATAAGGAGATAGGCATACACACACATTGCAACACACAAAGACATATACAGTTGCACACAAATAGACACAAACACAGATAGAAACACAGAGGCTGATACATAGGTACACAGATGTAGACACACAAATACACAGAAAACAACCACATGGACACATATATATACATACACACAGAGACACAAGCACTAGTGTCATTAAGACACAAATCGGCAGTTTTTGGTTTAAAAGGGATCAAGGATTCTAGGAAGAAGGCAGGAGAATGAGTTTGGGGTACGTACAAGAAATTATTGAATGGCATATCAGTCTCGATGGGCCGAATGGCCTCATTCTGCTCCTTTTTTCATGTGGTATTATGCTATCAAGTATTCACTTTCTGAGATTGCAGCAGAGGCTGGATTTAATATATATTTGACTGGAAAGAGTCAGTGGGAATGTGGGACAGGTTTGGAGGGCAGAATGGTTTATGGTTATTCATAATTATTATATCCTTAAGTATGAAAAGATGTGGTGATTTGATGTGAGGTTAGCACAGTTTTAATGTCATGGGTCCGACAATGAAGTAAAGATGACCCTTTCCATTTAGTGCTGGGCGGTCTGTGGTATCCTCATCGTCAGGGAATAGGGAAGACTCTGTTATTGAGGATATTCTAGGCTGAGCTCAACTGATCTTTGCTGGACAGGAGAGTCAATGTTTATCGGGAACAGGCAGCAGAGGGATGATCAGAGACAATTGGACCAGCCATGATCATTCTGAATGTGTGTCCCCTCAATCCACCACTCGAAGCTGTTACAGAGATATACTGCTACCCCGAACTCATGTGCTGTTCCTTCAATCCACCCCTCGATGCTGTTACAGGGTAGGGGACCACCCTAATCCTTCAGACAGGATCGTTACAATGAGACAGGAAGAGACCATTCTGCCCCTCTAAGAAATTACACAGGAGTATAGAATTAAGTAATTCAGATAGTTAATTACATTACACAGCCCAGGACGAGGCCATTCAACCCGCCAGAGCGTCTACACAGGAACAGGAAATATATCGCTAGCAGGAAATAGAGAGTAGAGAGAAATGTTTACTTTTGGGCTGCAAAGCTCGAACTGATGGAGTGCCTCAGAGATTACTGTGGGGTCATCAATGACCAATAATCTGTATGAATGATCTGGAGGAAGGGGAGGAAATGGGGTGGAGCTCAATTAGCTCGTACACCAAGATGGTCATTCATTGCATCGTCAAATTGAGATACTGAGTCTGAAATATGATTATAGACAGGGAAGGTTAGTGCGCAAACCGTCAGTAGAAATAACACAAGGTACATTGTCTATTTTGGCATGAACGATAAAATAATGGAAATCAATTTAAATGGAGAGAGATTGCAGAACTTTGTGATACAGGCGGTTGCCATGTTCCTGGGACATGAATCATGTGAAGTCAGTCTACAGATGCAGCAAGTGATTTGGAAGGTAAGTGGAATGATGCTGTTTTTGACAAACGCTTAAGGTTTAATTGCAGGAATGTTTTACTGCATCTGTACAGGGCATTGCTGAGACCACATCTGATGCACTGTGTGCAGTTTTGATCCGATAACACGAAAATAAAAGGATATAATTATTTTTGAAATTTTCAAAGAGGTTTCCCTTTTCTCATTCCTGGGATGCCGGCCTTTGGTTATGGGGGATAATAAGTTCCGATCTTAGCCTAGAAATAGTATTGAACCACCATGACTTTCAGAAAAGTGCATCAGCTAGATGCATATTATCTCTTGTCAGGGAGACTAAAGCTAGAGAATAAATTTGCATTGATGCATTGATGCAATAAAGATGCATTGATATTAACACACATACTATGAAGACACCTACCAATATTTACAAATTACACAGACACGTGTATGTCATCAAATTATAAAATGGGGACATCTTTTGAGATTGAATGGAATTGTGTACAACAAGAGCAATGATGCCCCTGCATATAATCCATAATCAGGGTTTCCAGAGAATGTTCCAGGAGAACACATGGTCCAGTTGTATGTATTCAGTTGACATTATTGTATGTTTCAACACAGAGAGGGAGAAAATTGTTCCCTGCCTGAGATCAAGAGCCGGTTGATCCCTTTCTCTTACTTTGTTCCACCAGATAGCAAAGTGTCAGTCTATAAAATCCATGAGTTATCTTTGCCACTTGTGATGGATTCCTGGTGAGGATTCATTGGAAACTCTCATATGCCCGAAACAAAGGGGATTCAGCCAAATCCAACTGTTCCAGAAAGAAATCCCACAACCAGTAGCTTATTTGAACAGAATAACCTCAAAGGCAGAGTAACATTTCGAGCACTCTGTCATTTTACCATTTGATATGATTTCAACGTTCTGTGTCTTACTCTTTTTTTCTAGAAAATGACCTGCTCTGAGACCGATATCATTGGCCACATCATTAAACTGGTTATCATTTAAGATTGGTGTAACCAGTGGAGGAGTGGGACGGAAAAGGAAACAGTGACCCTCCAACATTGGCTGGAACACAAATGAGAAATTTTCAAAGGGCTGCCCAAGTGGAAATTCCCTCCCCAGAAGTTTGTGGTGCCTGGATGTTTACATTTATTCAAAGTTGTATTTGTTGACATTTGACAGAAAAGAGAATGTAGAAAATGGTATACAGACAGAAAAGTGCTTGGGAGACCACAATAACATGACCCATAATCGTTGTGCATGGTGGAGCGGTGACAAAGTGTCTAATTGCACACTCCTGCTGCTCAGTCTTATGTTCCTATGTTCCATCCAACCACTCACAGCTATTGCAAGGAGCAGTTGGAGGCCACTTGCTCCAAATACCTGATCCACAGTAACACAGCATCTCATTCAGTCCCTCAAGACTGTCACACACACACGGTTTAGTGTGGGTTGGAAAATGTTATTTGAAAATCCAGGCTGGGTTCGAAAGACGTCTTTGGTCTCTTTGCAGAGTGTCTCCTCTCTGTAATTTGTGCTTTATTTGTTGCTCATAATACAGGCCCAGATTCACTGTG
Source organism: Chiloscyllium plagiosum (assembly GCF_037043375.1). Classification (NCBI taxonomy): domain Eukaryota; kingdom Metazoa; phylum Chordata; class Chondrichthyes; order Orectolobiformes; family Hemiscylliidae; genus Chiloscyllium; species Chiloscyllium plagiosum. The sequence goes on along the minus strand of NW_028270182.1, from coordinate 51,853,652 downwards.
AATACAACCCTCATATCTCACCCAGAGATGACTCACAAAGTACTTTGCTCAGTCTGATTGCAATATTCAATAACAGAACGTTCAGGAAAATTACAACCATTAACTTTGTAATTACAGAATATGAGGACATAAGGAACCGGATCAGCTAATTCGGACGATCAAGCCATTGTCTACCATCATGGCTGATCTACTATTGGCATTATCTCCTTTATAATGCCCAATTCTTCACATCCCTTAGCTGTCTGACAGATCAAAAATCCATCTACCTCCTCCTTAAATACTTTCAGTGATGTAGCGCCCATAGCTCGCTAGCCCAGATAATTCCTGACAGTGATTACCCGCTGTGAGAGGAAAACATTCCCTACACATACATCGTCACCTAATTGATATGAACGAGAGGTGAACACAGGGGCTCAGCAAACAGTGAATGGCTTTGATATCAAGTAAGTATTTGACTGAGGATGGCATCAGGACCATCCACTTATTTGAGCTGAATGCAAATCAGGTGTAACCTCCCACTTGTCTGGGTCTTTCAGAGCACAAAGAAAGATGCTTGTGGTCGGTGGCCAACAGCCCTAACAGTTCCGGGATATCTCTGCAGGGGATCTTCAGGTTAGCCTCCTCAGCACAAACATCTTCAACTGCTATATCAATGTCTTTCCCCATCATAAGATCGAAGTAGGGATGATGACTGAAGATCACACAATATTTTGTGCCCCCTCATCTCCTGAACCATCCTGTGTCCATGTGCAGCAAGACCTGGACAGCATTCCGTTTGTGCTGTTCAAGTACTAAATAACATTTATGTAACAGCGCTGCCAAGCACTGCACATTTCCACAGTTAATAACGGAGCTCAATCAGCATCCCAGGCTGGTTACACCCTGATATGTGGAAGGCATTGAGCCCGTGGAAACGACTGAACAAGAAGAGGGACAGCCCATTCAATCCACCTGCCTATTCCACAGGAAGAGAAGGGGTCTGGTCAGTACATCGAGCTGCTAAACAGGAACAGGCAGAGCCCAATCAGATACTTAAAACTATTCCATGAGACCAGGAGGAGGCTATTCAGCCCCACGAGATAGTTATACCGAAACAGGAGGGCGTCATTGATACTCGAACATGACAAACCAATGAAACCGAGACTCATTGATAGGGGGCTCCATGGTGTTAATCATAGTTCCATTGTTTATAGAACGTGTGTTACCTTAAGGGTTTGCTGGTAGTGATAAGGGAAACCAAATATTTTGTGTAAAGTCTCAATGAGGCATCTTCTATCTCCGAGAAGACACTCCCATGTGCTCTATGTAGGTCAGAAGCTGCTGGGAAGAGTTAACTCGTTTATAATGAAGGTACTGTTGCTGCTGTCGGGATTATGGATACCATGACGTTCTTTGCAGAATCACGCACAAATTGAGCTGTATTAACGTTGGGAGGTTTTTTTTTCAAAAGCCTGAACCTCTCTCTCTCTCTGAATCGAAATAGGGAGTGGGGGTGGTTGGGTGGAACGTTCTCAGAAGCTCTTAAACTATCGAGAATAATGTAACCCGAGTGAAAAACATCGCCATGGAATTTATCACCGTAACAGTGTCTGTCTATAACATCATAAGTGATTGTACATCCCCGTTAACGTTCAATGCAATCACCTTATTCTCTCACTGAGTTTCACTCACTGTTCATGTTGCCATCATCCCAGGGATTAGTCTGGTGAGACTTGAGAGAACGTCTATCCACAGTACCCCAAATACTGCCTCAACACACTCATGGATGATCATAATAATCCTTTTCTCTCACTTAGACATCGCCGTTTCCTTCCTGTGTTCTGAAACGCCATTATTTCTCTATGCACACCGACTGACATGTCATTTATAAGTTCCTTATATCTGTACGTCAGCATCAAAAAAGCCAGCACCAGAGTTGCCTATGGAGATGTGCATCACACTCGGGGAGAATTTCAATGAGATCGAATAAACCTAAAAGATGTAATGATCACCTACCTGAATAGAAATTAGCTGTACAAATACGGGAAACAGGTAGAGGAAGGGAGCTATCTTTACTTTTGTTCTTCTCTCACAGAATGTATGCAGCCCTGGTCATGGCAGCATGTTACGTCAATCTTAAGCTGAGTGGCTGGTTCAGTTGTTCCACACGACAGTAAAGAGTAAAACACATTGCTGGGGGTTTGTAGTGTTACAATTCAGGATAAATTCTCCTGCTTAATTAAAACCAGCAACACAGAAAAGATTTATCCAATGCAGTAATGTGTGATAATTCTAGAGTCTATGAACTATTTAAAGTAAAAATTAACAACTTTATTTCTTAAAGTATTACAGAGAATAATAATCGAACGAATATTTACAACTTTTTCCTCTAACCTATCTTTGACCTTGCCCCTCCACAATACGAGTCCGATAAGACTCCTAATTAAGATTTACAAAATAAAACTTCTTATCTCAAAACCAGGAAGCTTTCAGTTCTTCTCCATAGTCCTGTAGTTTCTTCTGGGGGATTTTGCTTCACTAGTTAGTAATCAATGAATATACTTTTAAGGGAGCTATTTTTCAGGCAGTCTTTGCATGCTCGTATCTTGGCAGCTCTGCTCTCAACTGTTCAATTTTCCATGGTCTTGTACCTCCAAACTATTGGATTGTGTTATTGGCTTTTAAGATTATCAATATATTACATTCAAACTTGATTGGAACTGGGTCATTTGGGGTATAATTTAAACTGTTTGGCTGAATTTGGTTCTTGTCTCAAGACAATGAGCAAATCGAGTTGTTCGACCAAATGTTAAATTATATCTATTTTTCCGAAGACTTGGTGCTGTCATGTAGTTTAAAGGTGCAGTACACCCACATGTTCATCACTGAAGTCACACGGAAACCTGACTAGGGGAGGTTGACGCATTGACTTACCTAAAGGACTTCAGGCAAGCAGATGGGCTTTTATAACAAATGATAATGGTTGCTTTTAAATTCCACCACTTTCTTTCATGAGATATCAACAGACTATTATTCTGTTGCTCTAGATTATGAGTCAATGACTTGACGACCATAAACTGTCTTCCTGTACGTGCAGCGAACAAGTCAAACATCCTCAAGAGCAATTATTTAGTGACGGACATGTGATTAGAAGGCACTTGAAACTGTTGCATAGATTGAACAAAGGCAAAAATCATGGTTCATTCAGAAGTTGCACTGAGCCTGCAGACGAGACTGAGATGTCATGATGGTGGAATTGGACAGGATTGGTGAGTGGGGAGGACATGGAGATGTAAATCCGTGAAGGACAAAATGGATTATGGAGTTTGAGAACATTCTGTGTCCTTCTCGCAGATCAGTGAGTAATTTCTAAGTAGTAGTTTGATAGTTATAATTTATAAGGAAAGGATTTTTTGTTTGGAACTGAAGACATTGACTTGCACTTTCCAAAATTTGTATATCATGAGCAGAAATTGAGTTCAACCCGGTTTAGTAGACAAATATAATGACTTACCAGGAACACCAACTATCGCAAGGATGGGATAGTAACCACCTTGAATAATCCATAGGATATCCTGGATCCGTAATGCTAATGATATCCAAGGCCGAGAAAGCCAGAAAAGACCCGAGGATAAACTTCTGCCCATTGTTGGGACATTCCAGTCTAATGTTCTCAGATTCTGATCCATTGTTGGAACATTCCAATCCATGGTCATCAGATTATGAATCATTATTGTAACGTTCCTGCATAATGTTCTCAGATTCTGATCTCCTCCCGCTCTCTCTCTCTCTCTCTCTCTCTCTCTCGAGCTGCTGATCCCTGTTAGTGCTGTCAGTGATGCTCCTACTCACACTATGTGATAGCACATTGAACAGAGCCCATTTATATTTCAACCATGGAAACTCTCCACTGCCATAATTAGGATCCACTTAGATTGATGTTAATCACAGTCACTGAAACATAGCTCCAGTTAACCCCTTTGAATTCAACAATGATTTTATTAAAATTCAAAAGAACTTTTAAAGTTTACACATTTGGCGTGGGATATGTGTGGGGGGTGAACAGGAAGAAATGTTTGAGATGGTAGATTAATTGAATTTAATCATTCAATCTGCCTTATATATGGCAGTAATGTCAAAGGATTGTTAGAAGTTAAACAAGTTTCTCGGCTTATAAATCGAAACATATATTCTGTAACTAATGATCAGTGATTATAATGTCAGTAAAATATGTAGAGAACTTTTCTAGTCCATAATCTGACAGGAAATTGCTTATGACAACATGAGTGATAACAGATATATGGCAAGGTATGTTAACAGAGAATATGATGTGACACAATATTCAGATGGTTATTCAAGGATCAGAGAGGGCAGGTAAGCGTCATGCTGTTAAGTTATCGATGTCAATCAACTGTATTGAAGTAAATTTCACTGGATTTCAATTGCAGGGTGATTATGATATCGGGGCATTACTACTGAGAGTGGAGGGAGTGAACATGATATTTCCCATCCATTAGTATTGGAATTTTATGCTTCATAAATCATATGAAGACAAATTCAAGGGTACATCTCCAATGAGGAATGAGGAGAGCCAATATTAACCACACAACCAGAAGACATTGGAACAGAAATTTGGCCATTAGGCCCATTGAGCCTGCTCCGCTATTCCATGATGGCTGTTAAGCTTCTCAACCCCATTCTCACACTTTCTACCTGTAACCCTTGATCCCCTTTACAGTCAAGTACCTACCTGTCTCACTCCTAAATATACTCAATGACCTGGACTCGACAACCCTCTGTAGCAGTGAATTCCATAGATTCACCGCTGTCTGGCTGAAGAGGTTTCTCCTTGTCTTTGTTCGAAAAGATCTTCTCTTTCCACTGTCCCCTCGGGTACTAGTCTCTCCTACATTGGGTACATCTTCCCAAAATCCCCTCTCTCCCAGGTCATTTAGCATTCTGTAAGTTTCAATTAGACCTCCTAACATCCTTCTGAATTCTACCAAATACAGACCCAGAGCCCTCAAATATTTTTTATATGTTAAGCTTTTATTTCCTGGCACCATTCTCGTGAATCTCTTTGGAAAACGCTCCAGGACCAGTGCATTCTTCCTGAGATATGGGACGCAAAACTGCGCACAATAATTCAAATGTGGCATTACCAAAGCCTTGTAGAGCCTTAGAAGTACATCCCTGCTTTTATATTTAAGCCTTCTTGAAATAAATACCATCATTGCGTTTGCCTGCCGAACTACTGACAAACTGCCAGTTTACCTTTCAAGAATCCTGGACTAAACTCCCTGGACTTTTTGCCCTTTAGACTTATGAATTTGCTCGCTATTTCGAAAATAGTCCATGCCTCTATTCATCCTGGCAAAATGCTTTCCCACACTTTCCCACATTGTACTGCCACTTCTTTGCTCACTCTCCAAACCTGTGAAAGTCCTTCAGCAGGTGAAAGTGAGGACCGCAGATGCTGGAGATCAGAGTCAAAAAGTGTGGTCATAGAAAAGCACAGCCTGTCAGGCAGCATCCGAGGTACAGGAGATTCGACGTTTCAGGCATAAAGCCCTCATCAGGAATGTGGGGTGGGCGGAAGGGGGCAGAGAGATATATGGGGGTGGGGTGCTGGCGTTGGGAGGAAGGTAGCTTGGAAGGCGACAGCTAGATGAAGGTGGGTGATGATAGTGATAGGTCAGAGTGGAAGGTGGATTTGATACTTGGGAAGGTAGATGGACAGGTAGAACAGTTCAAGAGGGCGGTGCTGAGTTGCAGGGTTAGATCTGGGATAAGGTGGAGGGAGAGGAGATAAGGAAACTGGTGAAATTATCCTTGATACCGTGTGTTTGGAGGGTCCCAAGGCAGAAGATGATGCGTTCTTCCTCCAGAAGTCAGGTGGCTAGAATTTGGCAGTGGAGGAGGCCAAAAGCTTGCAGGGCTTTGGCGGAGTGGGAGGGGGAGTTGAAGTATTCGGCCACAGGGAAGTGGGGTTGTTGGGTTTATGTGTCCAAGAGTGTTCCCTGAACCGTTCTGTAAGTTGACATCCTGTCTCGCCAATGTATAGGAGACAGGAGCAATGGACTGACGAGAAGAGATGTTTGGATGCACAAGGTGTTCTCTGCCTGATGTGGTAGGATCCTTTGGGGCCTTGAGTGGAGGTGAGGAGGGAGGTGTTGGCATAGGTTTCATATCTCTTGCAGTGTCAAGGGATGGTGTTGGGAGTGGAAGGTGGCTTGATGGGGGCGTGTGGACCTAACGAGGGAGTTTTGAGGGAATGGTTTCAGCGGTATGATGGTAGGGGTGGGGAGCAAAGTACATCTCTGGTGTTGCGGTCTGACTGTTGGTGGCAGAAATGGCGGAGGATGATGCGTTGTATCCTGAGGTTGGTGGGATGGAAGGCGAACACCAGAGATGTTCTAATTTGTTGTCGTTGGAAGGGTGTAGTGCAAGGGCGGAGGTGTGGGAAGTTGAGGAGATGCACGAGAGCACCCTCCTGCAGCCGAACCACCTCTTCAATGCTACCCGTTCCCTATCCATCTTTGCACTGTTTGAAAGCTTAGCCAGAATGCCCTCAGTTCCTTCATATCGATAATGAATGCACAAAGTGAAAAGTTGTGGTCCCAACACTGAGTCTTGTGGAACACCACTTGCCCCTGGCTGCCATCCTGAGAAGGACACTTTAACCCCCACTCTATGCTTTCTGTCAGACAGCCAAACTTCTATCCATGCTCGCACCTTGCCTCTAATACCATGGACCCATAGCTTTCTCAATAGTCTCATGCATTGCACTTTGTCAAAGGATTCTTGAGTGCAGATGGATAACATCTATTGGATCTCCTTGATCGAATCTGCTCATTACTCCCTCACTGTTTTCTAGCCAGTTCGACAGGACTGATTTCCCCTTGATGAAACCATGCTAACTCAGTCCTATTTTACCAAACACCTCCAAGTATCAGAAATCCCATTCTTCACGATGGATTCCAGGATGTTACCCACAACCAAGATTAGGCTAATCAGTCTGCAGTTTTCCATCTTCTACCTAACCCCCATATTAAATGTGGTATCATGTTAGCAATTATACAGCCACTTTGCCGTTTCCTGATTTTAGTCATTCCTGAAAGATTACCACTTAAGCTTGCACTAACTCTTCAGTTATCTCCCTTATAAGGCTGGGGTGTAGTCCAACTGGTCCAGGTGATCTATCCACATTCAGGCCATTCCGTTTTCTAACATGCTCTTCTTGGCGATGACCACCATATTCAGGACTGCCCTCTCACTCTCTTCAATTCTTGAGAAATTACTCGTGTCTTCCACTGTGAAGGCTGATGCAAATTTCCTCAGCCATTTCTTTGTTTCCCACTACTGTCTCTCCAGCATCATTTTCCAATGGTCCATATTCACTTTTACCTCTCTATTGCACTTTATATATCTAAAGAATCTCTTAAAGTTTCCTTTATATTACTGGTTAGCTTACCCCGATAGTTAATCTTCTCCCAACTTATTTATTTTTCCTTGTCTTCTGTTGGCCCCATTCTCCAGTTTCCCTTTGCCCTTCACATTGCTTGCGCTTTTACTTTCTGAAATCCCCGACTTCCCTCGTCAGCCCTGGTTGCCTCATTCTCCCTGTACAATGCCTTTATTGCTCAGCATGTAACTCTGCAGTGTCTCCTGAATTAATCTTGGAATTTCCTGCCATTACTGTTCCCCTGTCATTCCTGCTAGACCCCTGTCCCGGTCAATTATACCTAGCTTCTCCCTTGTGCCTCTCCAGTTGCCTTTATTCAGCTGAAATACTGTTAACTCTGATTCTACTTCCTCTCTCTCAACATGCCGAATAAATTCAACCATGTTCTAATCACTGCTTCTGAAGTTTTCTTTCTCCTTAAGCTCCCTTGTCTAGCCTGCGTCATTAAATCCATGTCATCTGTTCCCGAGTGGGCTCCACCACATGATGTTCCAAAAAGCTATCCCATAGACATTTCTCAAATTCCTTTTCTTGCGATCCACTCCCAAAATGGTTTCCCATTCCACTTGCATATTGAAATCCCCTTATGATCACTGTAACTTTGTCTTTCTTACAGATCTTTTCTATCTCCTGGTGTATCTTGTCCCCAGCTACTGACTACTCTTTGGAGGCCTGTGCAAGTCTCCAACTGTGATTGTCTTATCTTTGTGATTCCTCAATTCTACCCACGCAGATTCTACACCATCTGACTTTACTTCCTTTCTTACTATTGCTTTAATTTCATTTATTAATAATGTAAACCCACTCCCTCTGCTAACTGTCTTTTCGATAGGATATATGTCCTTGAATATCCTGATCCCCTTGCAACCACTTCTCTGTGATGCCCATCATGTCATACCTACCAAATGCAATCTGTGCCACAAGTTCATTTACTCTATTCCTTATACTGCACGCATTCAGATATAACCCCTTCAATCCTGTATTAACGGTTCCTCTTCTCATTTTCATTTGGTTGTCCAGTGTGCTTGAAGTCTGATTGCTTACACTTTTCATACACTCTGTCTTATTTGCGTCTGTGCTGGAGATTTTAATAACCTCTCCTGAGCTCGGTACATTTACCTCCTCTTTTCTAATTTAACCCTATAACGGACCCCCCACCCTGCCAACACACACACACTCCTAATCAGTTTCGACCTCTGTCTACAGCCTTAGTTAGGATTCAATCGGACTGTGGTCCCAACATAAAATAAAGGTACAAAAAACAAGTTTTTCTGTACATACCAAAACATGAAAACTACAAAGATGCAAGTTTGTTAAAATACACCTACGATGTGGAGTTATATGAATTAAAATGTGAATTTAAACACCACGGACGAGGTTTTCAACCTTTATCACTCATTATTTGACCCACAGCTGAGATGCTGATCTCCCCCCTGTCAGTGATCCCCCTCACTGAGAATCTCTCGCCCTATCTCTCACACCGTGTCCAGAGGGACTACAAGTTCCTGTTGGCCCAGAATATTTAAATTATTTCACCTTCTCCCTGGAACTAATCTATTGTTCTTTTGGATCCTGTTCAGCGTCAGCAACCCGGTTCTGTGAAATTATTGGAGATAAGTGATCTGGGATGACAGCATAGTGCTCACAGGGTACGGCACCAGACAAAGGACTTCCAGTCTGTGGGAGTTTCTAAATGAAATTTCTTTGTATTTCTCCACATGCTGTCTTCTGATATAACTTCAGACTCGTCTGACATCTCTTGCTCTCACTCAATCTGTGGCTCCGTTTTCTCTCCATTCCTTTTATCTCTCTTCACTTCCTTTTTTCTCTGTTAATTTTTCTCTCTCTCACGCACACACACACACATTCTGTTCTCTCTGTTGACAAATTGTGCTGTTGGAGAGCTCGTCGGTGTACAATGGGCTAAATGGCCTCCTTCAGTGCTCTATCAATTCTGAAGTTCTCTCACCCACATTAAAGACTTCAGGTGCCTGGAGAGACAAGCTGATCTTGCGAAGGACACAGTTCCGAATCATCCTTTATCTCTTCCTGTTGTCTGATATGCAGCGGCCTTGAAATATCAGTTCAAAAAAAAGATAGAAATTCGAGCAGTTGGGAGAACGTTCACCAGATGATTTTGCTGTCAGGATTTAATAAGCAGTTCCCACATACAAAATTGGATTTGCCTGATAGTAGCTCCTCCTAATTGACATGTCCGAGCTCTGGCTGATGCTGACGTAATTTGCCTTCCGCCAATTCAGTAGATTCCCACAAGGTCCTGACATATCCGTGTTCATAGCTATCTTAAATCTGAAGGAACTGTGACCACTGTTTCTAAAATTATGTCCCACTGAAAGGTCAGTCACCTGGCCAGGCTCATTAGCCAATACGAGGTCCAGTATGGTTCTTCCTCTCGTTGGACTATCTATATCCTACTGCAGTTAACAAATTCTGCCCTGTCTAAGCCCCTTGCTCTAATGGACTTCCAGTCATTATTGCGGATGTTAAAGTCACTCACTATGAACACTATTTTTTTAATACACCTTTCCTTAATCTACGTACATATCTGTTCCTCAATCCCTCCGTGGCTGTTGGAGAGATTACAGTAACGCAGTGCTTGCAGCCATCTTATTTTTGAGCTTGACCCATATTGCTGCAGTGGATGGTCCCTCCTGTATGTCCTCTTCAAGTGCAGATGTAGCTTTCTCCCTGATCAGTAAAATAACTCGTCCACCTCTTTTAGCTTCTTCTCTATCTCGCCTAAACCAATGAAAACCTGGATACTTTGAACGGCCAGTCCTTTCCCTCTCTCAACCAAGTCTCTGTAAAGCCGCAACATCATAGACCCATGTATGGATTCAGACTCCCAGTTCATCGTCCTTACCCATATTCTTGCATTGAAATAAATACACTTTAGCCAAATCCTGACCTGGTATTTGGTTTGAGTTTCCCTGATGTACATTCTCCTCGTCTATTCTCTGGTAACAGGAGATTACAAAGGACTGTCAGTAAAGTGGAAAATATTGTAAACAGACAATTTCAGTTTCCTCCCTTGTCCCTTTAATCTGTACATTGCATCCCACACTGTCCAATTCCAATAAACTGCTGGGTAATTATTTTGCTTCAAACAACCATCTGCAGCCTCTCACTGCACATTCTTCAACTCGCTCTGGACCCATTGGATTGACAGTTTTCTGATCCCTCTCTCAACCAAATCCCTAATATTTATATCATAGTTGTATATACTCATCTGTCTTGCATGTCACACTACTCACATTAAAAACTGCATACTTCAGACTTCCAGCCCCATTATGTTCACTCCCCTCTGCCAGTTTGTTGCTGGTCTTAGTTGTACTGGAATTAGTCTCCAACTGCTCGTCAGTCACTGTGCTTGTGGATGTACTGCTCTGGCTCTCCATCCCCCTTCCCCCCACCGCCACATTAGTTTAAACCCTCCTGAGTGACAATAGCAAACCTTCCTGCCAGGAGATTGCTGACAGTTCACGGTCCATCCCGTCCTTCTTGTGTATTTCATACTGACCCAGGATTCCCAATGACCCACATATCTGAGATTGCTGCCAGTTCAGCTGCATCCCGTCCTTCTTGTGTTTATCCTACCGACCTGGGAATTCCAATGATCCACATATTGTAAGTGCTGCCGACCCTACCAGCTCTTTGGCCATGTTTTTTTTAACTATACTGCCTTCCTATTCCTAACCTCACTGGCACGTGGCATAATCTAGTCTCCCCAACATTCAAATATGCTTTCAGCACAACTGCAGCAAGACCTTTACTTTAAAATGGATAGACTTGACAATTAAAACTTAAGTGTGATCTCATTAACTAGGAAAGTGGAACCCAACGAATCAGTCGTAATGACCATAGGATCTGATATCTGTCACCTCCACCAAACCTATGTGACAAAATATACTTTTGGAGCATCTATTTGTACATGGACGAGGATAAACAGAAATTAGTCCAAAAGACCTGAAAATGTCACAACAGATGGGTGCCAGTCAGCCTGTTTACTCTGCTTTGCTGTTCTATTTGGATTTTAGCTATTCTCTTCCTTTTAATGACTGGGTCTTTACCTCGGATCCCTAGCGGGACAGAAAGTGCCCAGTGTCTTTGTGCACTCACTGCGTAGGGAGCATCCAGTGCCAGGCAATGGGTTGTGGGGAATCCTGGGGTGGCTCAATGGAAGGCTGCATGCAGTGACGGATGGACTCAGGGATTGAGAGAGACAGAGTAAGGAATCAGGGACATGCACTCGCTGGGCAAGATTCCCAAACACTCAGGAAGCCTGAGGACCAGAGCTACTTTTACAATAAACCCGTCATATTTGCAGCAATTCTCCATCAAACACAAGCAAATATACTGTAGATGGCAGAAACCTGAAACAAACACAGAAACATACTGTGGAGAGAGAAAAGAGGAAATTCTCCCAATGCAGAGATTGCAAAATCTCCAGAAAGACAGGGTCCAGAGATTGGAATTGAACCCGAGTCCCTGACACATTAAGGCAGCAGTGTTGTGTCACCACTCTATCTAATGATGGACAATAGGATTAGGACAGTTACATTAGTATATTTTCGACAGTAGTTAACAGGAATGCTCTCACGCAGCCTGTCTAAGATTGGGAAGCCTTTATACAGCAGCAAAGGACAATTCAAGAAGCAATAAAGTGATGAACACGAAACATGTAAGCTAGCTTGCTTTAGAAAAGGAGATTGCAGGAGTTTTGTTAAGATATATAAGAGGGGAGAGCGAACATTGGACAACCAGAAATTGAGGCTGGCTGCAGAGAAATGGAAAACAAAGAATTGGAGAATGACCTGAATAGGTACTTTCCGTCAATCCTCACAATGGTAAATACTATGAACATTCCAGAACTACAAGCGAGTCAAGGGTGAGGAATGGATGTAGTGATCAGCGCTGAGGAGAAGGTACTAGGGAAGCTGCAATGTTTGAAAATGGATAAATCACACAGAATGGAAGGATAACAACCAATGTTCTGAAGGAATTAGCGGAGGAGATTGTGAAACCATTGGTCGCGACTGTTCAGGAATAACTATCATCAGACAGAGTCCCAGAGAACTGGAAAATGGACAATTTAAAATCTCTGTGTAAGAAGGAAGAAAGGCAAAATACAGGAAATCATAGGACAGTATAGCCTGGCATCGGCCGTTATTAGGAATTTAGAGTGCATTGCTAGCAATGAGATTGCAGAGTACCTGGAGGTGCATGGTAAAATAGGGCCGAGTCAGCATGGCTTCATCAAGGAGTGGTCCCGCTGACAAGTCTGTCAGAATTCTTTCAGAAGATAATGAGCAGATTTGACAAAGGGAGGATGTGATCTGATTTGCTAATAGGGAGTGTGTTAAATTGAATCATGTTAATTTATTGGTTATAACTTGCATAAGCAGATGTACAAAAACAACTAAAAATTGTAAAGGAACAATTCAATAGTAGTTAAATGAAATAAGCATGGAGGGTCGGGTGATTTGCTGTTTCGACATAATCTGGGAGTGGTGGAGCCCACTGTGGTTCCCAGTGACCATGTCTGGAATAAATGTAGCATGCTAGAAGAACTCTGACTCATAGTCGATGAGCTGGAGTTTGAGCTTCAAACATTGCGAGTCATAAGGGAGGGGGAGAGTTCACTGAATTTTGTATTTCAAGAGACAGTTACACTCCTCAGATCAACTGACTCAAAGTCAGCCAGTGGTTAGAAAGCGGAGAGTTTGGCTATGAGTGAGGCAGGTAGAGGGATCCAGGAGGTAGAGTTGCAGGAGCCTCAGCACCTGTCCATGTCTAACAGGTTCAATAATCTTGTTCCCTGTGTGGATGAGAACGGAGACTGCAGGGAGGATGAGCTGACTGGACACAGCACCGAGTTGAGGGAAACTTTCAAGCGGGACAAGAGAAGAGAAATATTATTGTAATTGGGTAGTATAGTTAGACACTGTTCTCTGTGATCGCGATTGAGAGTCCTGAAAGATGCGTTACCTACTGGTGTTTGGGTAAGGAATATCTCATCTGGGCTGCAGAGGATCTTGGAGTGGGAGGGTAAAGATCCATTGGTCGTGGTCTGTGTAGGTACCAACGACAGAGATAAAACTAGGGCAGAGGTCCTGCTAAGGGATACGAATAGCTCGGAGCTAAATTAGAAAAAGGAATCAAAAAGGAAATAATCTCTGGATTACGGCCTGAGCCATGAGCTAATTAGCACACGGTCAGCAGGAAAATGCGTGGCTCAAAGTTTGGTGTGGGAGAAATGGGTTTGTATCATGGGACATTGACACCAGTACAGGCGAAGGAGGGCACTGTGCTGATCGGACGGTCTACATCTGAACGGTGTTGGGACCAGAGTCCTGGCAAATCACATAACTCGGGCTGCAGACTGGACTTTAAGTTAAGTGAGGGTGGGAAGGTGTCAGTTATAGAGAAAATTAGAAAACCCGAATTAAAGGAGGCGGTAAGACTGCAGAACTCAAGAAGAAGGCGTTTTGTATGCTTTCCTTTATTGGTCAGGGTACCGAGTACAGGGGTTGGGAGGTCATGTTGCAGCTGTACAGGATATTGGTTAGGTCACTATATTGTCAGAATATTGCATGCAATTCCGGTCTCCTTCCTATTGGAAAGATGTTGCGAAACTTGAAAGGGTTCAGAAAAGATTTACAAGGATGTTGCCAGGGTTGGAGAATTTGAGCTACAGGGAGAGGCAGAACAGGCTGGGGCTGTTTTCCCTGGTGCGTCGGAGGCTGAGGGGTGACCTTATAGATGTTTACTAAATTATGAGGGGCATGGATAGGGTAAATAGGCAAAGTCTTTTCCCTGGGGTCGGGGAGTCCAGAACTAGAGAGCACAGGTTTTGGGTGAGAGGGTAAAGATACAAAAGAGACATAAGGGACAACTTTTTCACGCAGAAGGTGGTACGTATATGGAGTGAGCTGCCAGAGGAAGTAGTGGAGGCTGGTACAATTGCAACATTTAAGAGGCATTTGGATGGGTATATGAATAAGAAGGGTTTGGAGGGATATGGGCCGGGTGCTGGCAGGTGGGACCAGATTAGGTTGGGATGGCTGATCGGCATGGACGTGTTTGACCGAAGGTTCTGTTTCCATGCTATACATCTCTATGACTCCAAGTTATTCAAATCTCCAGCACAGACGCGGCACCATACACAGGGAGTATACAAAGTGTGAGCAATCAAACTTCAAACCCACAGAACAAACAAATGACAATGAGAAGAGGAATGGCTAATACAGGGTTGAACTGTTATATCGGAATGCATGCAGTATAACGAATAAAGTAAAAATGCTTGTGACTCATACACAAATTGGCAGGTCGCCATCACGGAGACGTCGCTGCATGAGGATCAGAATTGGAAGCTGAATATTCAAGAATACGCATCTTATCAAAAGATAGGCAGTTGGATAGAAGGGATGGGGCTTTCTTATTAGAAAGAAATGAAATTAAATCAATAATAAGAAATGAAGTAAGGTCAAGTGGTGTGGAATCTGTATCGGTAGACTTGAGGAATTAAAAAGGTTTAAAAAATGTAGTTGGAGCTCTGTTCAGGCCTCCAAACAGTAGTCAGGAGCTGAGGTGCAAGATATACCAGGAGCTAGAAAGAGGTGTAGGAAAGACAAAGTTACAGTGATCATGTGGGATTACATTACGGAGGTGGGCTGGGAATTCAGGTTGGTAGTGGTTTGCAGGAAAATAAATTTGTGGAATGTCGATTAATTTGGTTTTTTTGGAGCAGCTTGTGCAGGTATTTTAAATAAGGGAGCTTAAGGAGAAGGAAATCAAAGGAGGCAATAATCATAATATGATTGAATTTATTCTGCAATTTCAGATGGCAAAGTTAGAATCAGAGGTAACGGTATTAGAGCTGAATAAAGGCAATTACAGAGGCATGAGAGAGGAGCTGGGTAGAATTGACTCGTAGAAAGGCCCAGCAGGAAAGACAGTGGAGCAGCATTGGCAGGAGATTTTTGGAGTAATTCAGGATGCAACAGAGATTTACCCCGAGTAAAAAGAGGCATGATACATGGAGAATGAGGTAACCGTGACTGACGAAGGAAGTCAGGTATAGCATTAAAGCAAAAGAGAAAGGACATAATGTGGCAAAGTGCAATGGGAAACCAGAGGGTTGGGAAAATTACAAAGACAAAACAGAAGGCAAACAAAATAAAATAAGGATGGAGATTATTAAATATCGGGGTAAGCTAGCCAATAATGTAAAGGAAGAAATGTAAGAGTTTCTTTCGATATATAAAGTACAAAAGAGAGTCAAAATATGGCATTGGATTGCTGGAAAATGACACTGGAGAGATAGGAGTGGGGACAAAGAAAATGGCCGAGGAATTGGATAATTACTGTGCATAAGTTTCATGGTGGAAGACACGAATAATATCTCAAACATTCAGGAGAGTGAGTGGCTAGAGCTGAGTCTGGTGACCACCATCATGGAGAACATGCTGGGGAAAAAGCTGAATGGCTTAAAGTTGGTTAAATAACCTGAACCAGAGGGATTAAATGCCTGTGTTATAAGGGAGATAGCTGAAGAGTTAGTTGAGGTGATGGTGGTGATTTTTCAGGAATCACTCGAGAAAGGAACGATCCTAGAGCATTGGAAACTCCCTAATGTGATATCTGTTTTTACCCAGGGAGTCAGGAAGAAAAGACAAAAACAAATGCTTAACCTTTGTTGTGGGTAAGATCCTGGGATCCCTTGTGAAGGATGAGATTTCTGAATACTTGGGAGTATTTGGCAAAATAGGGCAAAGTTAGCATGGTTCCATCAAGGGAAGGTCATGCCTGACAAATTTGTTGGAAATCTTTGAAGAAAAAATGAGCAGGCTCGATCAAGTAGAGCCAATGGATGTTATCCACCTGGACGTCAAGAAGGCCTTTGGCAAGGTGTCACACAGGAGATTATTGATTATGATAAGGGTCCGTGGTGTTAGAGGCAATGTAGAGGCGTGAATAGAAGCTTGCCTGTCTGGCAGAAAGCAGAGAGTGGGGATAAAATGGTCCTTCTCAGGATGGCTGCAGGTGACAAGCGGTGGTCAGCAAGGCACAGTATTGGTACCATAACTTTTTACCTTATACGTTAATAACCTAGATGATGGAACTGACGGCACTCTGGCTACGTTTGCAGACGAAACTAAGATACGAAGAGGGTCAGGTCGGAGAGAGGAGGCAGAGAGGCTGAAGAAGGAATTGGCCAGGTAAAGGGGTTGGCAGATGCATTCCAACGTCTGAAAGTGTGAGGTCATGCTCTTTGGCACGAAGAATAGAGGCATGGTCTATTTCCTAAATGGGGAGAAAATTCAGAAATCTGAAGTGCAAAGGGACTTGGGAGTTCTAGTGCAGGGTTCTCTTAAGATAAACTTGCAGGCTGAGGTAGTAGTTAGGAGGGCAATTGCAGTCATTATTGATGGCATTTATTACGAGAGAAATTGAATATAAGAACAGCTTTGGTCAGA
The DNA here is from genome assembly GCF_037043375.1 of Chiloscyllium plagiosum. Classification (NCBI taxonomy): domain Eukaryota; kingdom Metazoa; phylum Chordata; class Chondrichthyes; order Orectolobiformes; family Hemiscylliidae; genus Chiloscyllium; species Chiloscyllium plagiosum. The sequence goes on along the minus strand of NW_028270182.1, from coordinate 51,836,708 downwards.
CGACATTTGGAGTGTTGCACGTACTGTTGAGCTCCATATCTCAGGAAGGATGTACTGTCCCTGGAGCATGTTCAGAAGATTTTCACGGGAATAATCATAGGAGTGAAAAAGTTTATTGTATGAGGAATGTTTGAGTCTTTAGGTCTATATTGATAATGTTTATAAGGAAGAGAGGAAATGTAATTGAAACATACAGAATACTGAATGACCTAAACCGAGTGGATGTTCATAAGATGTTTCCATTGGTAGGAGAGACGAAGACGAAAGGACACAGCCTTAGCTTAAAGTGAACATCTTTTAGAACGTTGATAAGGAGACTTCTTTAACCAGCGAATGGTGAACCTTTGCAATTTATTGCCAGAGAAGGCTGTGGGGCCAGGTCATTGAATATATTTGAGACGGAGATAGTTTTTTTGATTATCCAGGGGACTAAGGATTACGGGCAGAAGGTCGGAGAATGGGTTTGAGAAACTTATCAGCGATGAATGAATGGTGGAGTAGAGTCAATAGGCAAACTTGCCTAATTTATGCTCCTATGTCTTCTCGTCGTGTGGTCTAAACCTTAAGGAGGCACCTTACATATCTGATGATATGGGTCATGCTCTTCATGAAGGTCAGAAGCTGGTGGAAATAGTTGACTGTAATAGAATGAAGGTATTGTGGCTGCTGCCGGAATGGTGGATAATATGACATTCAGTGCAAGATCACACACCAACTGCACTGTATTAATGTGTGGAGAGTTTATTCAAAAGCTGGACCTCTTTATCTCTCTCAATCGCCGTAGGGAGTGGGGGTTTTTGTGGGTAGGCGTAACGTCCACAGAGGCACTTAAACTATCCAGCATCATGCATCCTGAATGAAATACAGTCATGGAAATTATCACATTCTCATTCTATGTTTAGAATATAGGGAGTGATTGTCCATCCCCCAAGAGGTTCAATGCAATCATCTCTTATTATCTCACAGCGCTACAGATCAACCTTTATTCATTCCTCATGGTGCCATCATCCCAGGGATTAATCCGGTGGAACTCCTGTTCATTCTCTCTGTGGTAAGGAGATCGCTCTTTATAAAGGAGATAAAATCTGTCCACAATACCCCAAACACTGCCTCATCAACGCCCTCAGAGTTGATTACAATAATTCCTTCCCTCGCTTAGCTGACTCCATTTCCTTCATGTGACACAGGAAACCATTCATTTACAATGCACTGCCACTGATGTGGAATTTAAAATATCCTTACCTCTGTAGGTTAGCAACAATAAAGCCAGCACCAGAGGTGCCTATCGAGATAGACATCCCTCTTGGGGAGAGACTCAATCACAAAGAATACATCTAAAATAGTGAATGGCCACCTACCTGAAAGGAATTCAGCTACAGGAATATGGGATACACGCAGAGGGAGGGAATTATCTTTCCTTTTGTTCTGCTCTCACGGGATGTGTGCAGCCCTGGTCAGGCCAGCATGTTATGCCGACCTTGAACTTAGTGGCTGGTTCAGCTGTTCTACAGGACAGTAAAGAGTAAAACACAGTGCTGTAGGTTTGCAGTCACACGGAGAGTTGACCAGGGAAGAATGACCCATTGCCTTTTTTCATGGGCATGAGGCAAGCCGTTATCAACAGATTATTATTTTGTGGCTTTTGATTATGATTACACTGTCTTCCCATCTTTCCCATCTTTCCATATCTGTGCAGAGAACGTAAACATCTCAAGTGCAATTATTTTGCAATGGATACGTGGTAAAAAGGGACTTGAAACAGCTGCATGTGGAGATGAACAAAGGAACAAACGATGGTTTATCCAGGAGTTGTACTGAGGCTGAGGCGGAGACTGGGATGTCACGATGGTGGTACTGGACAGGAGTGTTGAGTGGAGAAGATATGGAAATGTAAACTTGTGCAGGAGTAAAATAAATCAAGGAGAACAGTCTTTTTAATCCTCGCATAATGGTGCGTAATTTGTAAATAATCATTTGCTAGTTATAATTTGTCAGGAATGGAATCAATCTACCAACTGCAGATGCATCTGTCCATGACAACATCAGTAAAACTGACCATCGCACTGTCGTTGAGGAGACAAAGTCTCACGGTCACATTGAGAATAAAATATATTGTGTTGTGTGCTGCTATCACCATGCTAAATGGCACAGACTTCAAACAGATCTCGCAACTCAAGACTGAGCATCCATAAGTCGCTGTGGCCCATCAATATCAGAACAATACTCCAGCACAATCTGTAATGTCATGACACAGCAAATAAACCACTCGATCATTACCATCAAGCCAGAGGATTAACCCTAATGCAATAGAGAGTGAAACAATGGGAAAAAAAACTGCTCATGTATTTTCTGTACATAAAACGCAGGACAAATTCAACCCAGCCAAATACCACCAAATCACTCTACTCCCCATCATCAATAAAATGATGGAAGTGTTCATCAATAGTCCTATCAAGCAGCACCAGCTCAGCAATAATCTGCTCAATGACGCCCAGTTTGGGTTATACCAGGGCCATTCAGCTCCTGACCTCATCACAGCTTTTGTTCAAACATAGACAAATGAACTGAATTCCAGCACTTGAAAATCAAGGCTGCATTCTTTCAACTGTGGCATCAAGGAACCCAAGCAAAAAGGATATTGTGAGTAATTACTTCATTATTGGAGTTATACCTGACAGATAGGAAAACGGTCATTGTTGTTGGAGGTCAGTCATTTCACTTTCAGAATATCTCTTCAGTAGTCCCTCAGGATAATGTGGACGTAGGTTTGCTCCATGAGCTGGAATGGTCATTTCCAGACGTTTCGTCACCGTACAAAGTAACATCTTCAGTTACCCTCTGGATGAAACGTAGATCCAAACATCTTCTGTTGCTTCATCAATGGCCTTCTCTCCATCATAAGGTCAGAATGGGGATATTCGACGATGACTGCACAATATTCACACCATTCGCAAGTGCTCAGGCACGGAAGCAGTCCGTGCCAAAATGCAACAAGGTCTGGACAATATCCAGGCTTGGTCTAATAAGTGACAAGTAACACTCGCACCACACAAATACCAGACAATGACAATCACGAATAAGAAACAATATAACCACTTGGTATTCAGCAGCATATTTGTCACTAAATTCCCCTCCCCATAACCTTATCAATACACTTGGGGTTACCATTGACCAGAAATTGAACTGGACTCGCCACATAAATATAAGAGCAGATCAAAGACTAGGAATACTGCGCGAGTAACTCATCTCCTGTCTTCCCAAAGCATGTTCACCATCTACAAGGCACAAGTCAGGAGTGAGATGGAATACTCCCCAATTGCCTGAATGAGTGCAGCCACAACGACACGAAAGATGCTTGACACCATCCAGGACAAAACAGCCCAATTGATTGGCACCACATGCACAAGCATTCACTCCATTGACCACCAACGTTCAGTTGCAGCAGTGTGTACTATCTACAAGTCAGCACCTTCCAATCCTACGAACACTTCCATCTTGAATGACAAGGGCAGCAGGCTTTTGCGAACACCACTACCTTCAAACTCCCCTCCAAACCAGTCAACATCCTGAGTTGGAAATATATCACCATTCTTTCACTGTTACTGGGCCAAAACCCTAGAATTCCCTCCCTCTCAGCATTGTGGATCAACGCACAGCTGGTGGACAGCAGCGGTATAAGAAGGCAGCTCAGCACCACCTTATCAAGGGGGCAACTAGGGACGGACAAGAAATAGTGGGCCCATTCAGCGATTCCCATAACCAAAAAATAAGTTACAAAAGTTCCAGGTTGAACACCTCGATGTGACAGGTTGTGTAATTTGAACATGAACAGGAAAGCAGTGTTTCTGATACTGGACATTTTAGACCTTTCTGTTATTAGATGCGTGTTCAGTGTTCCATGACATATTGTTGCTGTGTGCTGTGATAAATTGCACCTGTTTTGTTAAATTCAACAACACTAGCGTAACAGGATCGATCCATCAAAAATAGCAAACTGAAACTGACAATCATCGTAGAGAAAATGTACTCCCGCCAGATGAGACTCACAGATAGCAGCTTATATTCAACATATTACTGCGCGACTGACTGGCACTGAATTCTCCCACCGTCCGTATTACAGGGGTTACCATCAACCAGAAGGTGAAGTCAAATCAACGTACAGATACAAGGGTTACAAGAGCAGGTCTGAGACTTTCAACTCTGCACTGAATGACCATAAGGGCATGAGATATAGCAATAGATTTAGGCTATTCAGCCTATCTCTTCAGTCTGAAACTGCGCCATTTTGTCTTAGTCGCTAAGACAAGTGGAAATATCTTCTATATTCTAACTGTATCAATCTATGCAGTAGTCGGTCAATTTCAATCAGATGCGCACCCCCCCCCCCCCCCCCCATTCTTCTAAATTCCATTGAGTACAGACACAGAGTCCTCAACTGCCGCTCATATGACAAGCCATCATTCCCAGGATAAATCATGTCCAACACCCGTCGATCCTTCCCCAGAACAACTCACAATAATCCAAATGCCATCTGACCATAGTCCATTACATTCTGATCAGTATGTCTCCGCTTTTGTGTTCTCACTCTCTAGAAATGAATGCTTTCCTAACTGCCAACTGAACCTGTGTATGAACGGTAAGAGAGGGTGAGGACTGCAAACTGCTTTTGTGCTTCAGATTTCATGAAGCCTTTAAGAACATAGTGCCTGCCTGTATTCCGCCTACTGAAGTGCATAAGCTCACATATTTCCATATTGTGTTCCATCAGCCATGTGTTTTCCCAGTGTCCTAAACTATCCAAGTCTTTCTGCAGGCTCTCCACTTCCTCAATATCACCTGCGCATCCAATCATCATTGTATCATCTGCAAACCTAGCAAAACTGCCATCAGGTCAGATGGTTCACGTAAATGGCACTTCCTGACTATCTAAGGACTGTCCACCATTGAAAAGGTACAACGCTCAAGATGCTTGACTCCATTTAGGTTTAAGCAGTGGTTTGACTCGAATTACACCTGCAAAGTCTTCACTCCTTGCACCACTGGCACTGACACCCTGCCCACCATTGTATTATGAATTTCCCCGATTCTGGTGATGCAGAACTTGATGGCGCATGATCCCAGTCTATTAATGGCAATCTGTCTCAATGCTGACTGTGGGCTGCTCATACCAACCAATGTCATTGTGTGTTGAAGACGACAGAGAGAGGTGGGAGGTGGGGATGTCGATCATAAATGACTGTGTGACTGTCACTGAGGGCTGACACTTGCCGTGAAAGCCCCAGATGTACCTGTGTCTGTTGTCACCGCTGCAGGTATGGTCAGTCTTTCAATGAGTCAAATCAAAGAAAGTGATGGGCTTGGAGAGTGTTCCTGGCTGAGCACTCAGATCCTGTTTGTACCAACTAGCAGAGGTATTCACATACAACTTCAGACTCTCCCTCCAGAAGCCGAAGTCCCAATCTGATTAAAGAAGGCCATCATCATCCGCGTAAGTGAGAAAGCACATGGAACGTGTCCTTATAGACGATGAAGTGCTTTGAGAGGCTGGTTATGGCCTACACCAACTCCAGTCTCCCAGCCTGTCCTGCTGCCCTATAATGTGCCGACTGATATAACGGGTTCACAATGGATGCCATATCCGAGCCTGCACGCATTCCTGGAACATGTGGACAACAAGGACATCTACACCAGACTCCTGCTCATTGACTAAATCTCCACCTTCAAACTCATTATCCCTTACAGACTAATCACAAAACTCTGCGACCTTGGTCTCGGTTCGATCCTCTGCAACTGGCTTCTCAGGCTTTTGACACACAATCGTGAAGATAGGTAAAAACACCTCCTCCACATTAACAATCACCACTAAAGCTGCTGAAGGATGTGTTCTCAACACCCAACAATACTCCCTGTACACCCACGGCTGTACCCTCAGCCCACTACTGTCCTCCCTGTACACCCTAGGCTGTGCCCTCAGCACCTTACTGTACGCCCTGTACACCCACGGCTGTGTCCTCAGCCCCCCCGCTACTGTCCTCCATGCACACCCACGTCTGTGCCCTCAGCCCCTTACTGTATTCCATGTACACCCACGTCTGTGCCCTCAGCCGCTTACGGTTTTCCAGCTACACCCACGGCTGTCACCTCAGCCCCTTAGTGTGTTCCCTGTTCATCCCACGGCTGTGCCTTCAGCCAACCACTGTACTCCCTGTACACCCACGGTTGTTGCTGCAACCCTCTACTGTTCTCCGTGTACTCACATGGCTGAGTCCGCTGCCCCTTAATGTCCTCCCTGTACAACCACGGCTGTGTCCTCAGTCTCCTACATACACCCTGTTCAGCCACGGCTGAGTTTCCAAATTCCAAACAACGCCAGCTCCAAGTTCGCTGATGACATCACTATAGTAGTACAGATATTAAACAATAACGCATCAGAATCTAGAAAGACGATAGAGAGCTTGGTGGCATGATCTGTTGATAATGGCCCCTCTCTCTAATCTGGCAAACATAAAGGACTGATCACTGACTTTAAGAAGAAAGGAGGGGAACATACCCCATCTACATCAACCGTTTGTGTGAGTGCAGAGCATCAAGTGCATTGGAGTGATGATAACTCACAACCTGTCCTGTGCTACTCACATAGGTCCGACAGTCGGAAGGTTCAACAATGCCTCTCCTTCTTGAGGTCATCCAGGAAATTGAGCATGCGCCACATCTACAGATGCACCATTGAGAGCGTATTGTCCCGGTGCATAACAGCCTGGTACGGCAACTGCTCTACTCAGGACCGTGAGAAACTATAGAAGGTTGGGTGCACAGCTCTGACCAACACGGACTCTAACATCCCAACCATCGATTCCATTTATATGGCTCGTTGTCGCAGAAAGACTGCCAACATCTAGCCCAGATTACTGAGGGAAGGGAGATAGGAAATAGCTGGGGCTTTAACAGATATGTTTGGAGCATCCTTGAACACGGCTGATGTCCCAGAAGACTGGACAATTGTTAATCCCCTTGTTTACGAAAGGTAGTAGGGATACTCCAGTCATGATAGACCGATGAGACTGATGTCAGGGGTAGTGAACCTGCTAGAGAAGATACTGAGGGATAGGATCTACTCTCATTTGGATGATAATAGTCTTATCAGTGATAGACAACATAGTTTTGTGCAGGGAAAGTCATGTCTTAGCAACTCAATAGAATTCTTTGAGGAGGTGCAAAGTTGATTGATGAGGGAGCAACTGTAGATGTCACGTACATGGACTTCAGGAAGGCGTTTGATATGTTTCCCCACGGTCGGGCTATAGAGAAATTGAAGTGACATGGTGCGCCATCTACGTTGATAGAGAACTGGCTGGGCAACATAAGACAGAAAATAGTAATGGGAGAGAGTTTCTCAAAATGGTGAACTGTGACCAGTGGTTCCATTTAAGATGTTTCTGGAAAGATACATGAATGAGAAGAGAGCTAATGGATACAGATCCTTAGAAAATAGGCGACAGGTTTAGATAGAAGATTTGGATCGGCGAAGGCTCTCTCTGGTTCCCACCCCCAGCACCTTCCATTCGCCATCCTCAGCTCACTGTGTGCTTTGTATCTAACTATTTCTCTCACACTGTCTGCTTCCTTGTATTTTCCTTTTCTCTGTCTTCTGTTTCTTTCCCTGAACTTACTATCTCCCCTTCTCCCTGTCCATGTGACTGTTTGTTTCTTGGTTTGTTTCCTTTCTCTGTTTGACTGACTGTCCTTCTGTTTCCCTCGCTATGTTCTCTCTCTCCTTATACGTATCTGTCTATTTCTCCCTCGTTGTGATGGTGAATTGTTGTCAAAACAGCAAGCAGAATTGGATATCCATTTAACAACCAATTCTTACATCTAAATATTTTGGAACTGCTTCCTTTCAGTGCTCTGCATACTGGCAACTGAAAGCATTCTATTCATGTGCATAATAGTGTGACGGTAACAGCTCTTCCCATGACCATAAGAAACGACAGACGGTTTTGTGCACAGCCCAGACTATCATGGAAGTAAAAACAATGATTGCAGATGCTGGAAACCAGATTCTGGAATAGTGGTGCTGGAAGAGCACAGCAGTTCAGGCAGCATCCGAGGACAGGCAAAATCGACGTTTCGGGCAAAAGCCCTTCATAAGGAATAAAGGCCGAGAGCCTGAAGCGTGGAGAGATAAGCTAGAGGAGGGTGGGGGTGTGGAGAGTGTAGCATAGAATACAATAGGTCAGTGGGGGAGGAGATGAAGGTGATAGGTCAGGGAGGAGAGGGTGAAGTGGATAGGTGGAAAAGGAGCTGGGCAGGTCGGACAAGTCCGGACAAGTCATGGGGACAGTGTTGAGCTGGAGGTTAGAAACTAGGATGAGGTGGGGGAAGGGTAAATGAGGAAGCTGTTGAAGTGCATATTGATGCCCTGGGGTTGAAGTGTTCCGAGGCGGAAAATGGGGCGTTCTTCTTCCATGCGTCTGGTGGTGAGGGACCGGCGGTGGAGGAGGCCCAGCACCTCCATATCCTCAGCAGAGTGGGAGGGGGAGTTGAAATGTTGGGCCACGGGGCGGTGTGGTTGATTGGTGCGGGTGTCTCGGAGATGTTCCCGAAGTCGCTCTGCTAGGAGGCGCCCAGTTTCCCCGATGTAGAGGAGACCGCATCGGGAGCAACGGATACAATAAATGATATTAGTGGATGTGCAGGTAAAACTTTGATGGATGTGGAAGGCTCCCTTAGGGCCTTGGATAGAGGTGAGGGAGGAGGTGTGGGCACAGGTAGTACAGTTCCTGCGGTGGCAGGGGAAAGTGCCAGGTTGGGAGGGTGGGTTGTAGGGGAGCGTGGACCTGACCAGGTAGTCACGGAGGGAACGGTCTTTGCGGAAGGCGGAGAGGGGTGGGGAGGGAAATATATCCCTGGTGATGGGGTCTGTTTGGAGGTGGCGGAAATGTCGGCGGAGACAAGTTTCCATCCATTTAGACTTTTCATTGCCAGCCTTTCGCTGGCATCAAATATCTCTCCAAAACCGGTAATGGTCTCCTACAACCTCTTCCAAAAGGGAGGAGATACAGAGACTTGAAAACATGGACCAGTATGCTCAGGAACACCTTCTTCCCCACCGTAATTACACTGGCGAATTGAAGTCTCTAACTTTTCAAATAATATTAATCTTGCGAAAGTCGCTCTTGCTTTGCACACCTCCTGTGCAGCTGTCACCTTGTATGCCTCACTCTGTCTAAGTGTTATTGAGGCTCAAGGTCTTCTCAAGGGCAATCAAATAAGTGAACTAATGCTGGCCCAGCCAGCGATACCTATATCCCATTAATAAATTTAAGAAGATGACGACACTCAGGGAAGACAGACAGTTGGGATCAAATTGCTTTAAACATGATCTTAGATATATATAGTTTCCCTGAGTATCTGAAAGTAGAGTGTTCCTACAAAACCTTTCATAAGCTGATATGGCGTAAAGTGAAGTAGCATTAATTTATGTGGGAACAAAAATCATCTTTCTTGGTAAAATTGAAAATTATCTTCGGATTTCTTTTCGTTAGCGAAAACAAGACGTAATGGAGGTTTTTCGGAAAGGGAAGTGGCAAAAAGCGATTTTTTGAAAAGCGGGGTATACATGTACCAGCATGGGCAAGACATTCAGGAAGATGGGAAAAGCCAAAAATAAATGAGGTGAATCTCACATTTTATTTCCATCCCAGCTGATCATCATTCCTGTTGTTTGCCCTTTTTCTTCTATCTCTCTCTTTCTCTATCGATTTAGCTCACTCCTTCTCCCTTTCAAAGCAGACTTCCCTGTCACCAGCATTATTCACAAGATTTTCCAACTGTTTTCAGTTCAGGAGAGCTTCCAGCAGTTTCTGTTCTTTGCTTTGCATTTTTTATGCAATTTCTGATCTCCAGCATCTTCTTTTATTTGGTTTAAACTTCAAATTTGTTATTCCATGGGAAGTCGGCATCTCTGCCAGGGCAGCATTTGTTACTCATCACTAATTGCCCTGACTGTGAGGCCATTCCACAAGCCAATATAAAATCAAGCGCATTGATATGGGTCTGAAGTCACACTTAACCCAAACCGGGTAGGAGCATTAGATTTCTTTAAGGTCATCAGTGAAACAGCAAGATTTTCAGACAAAATCTGGGTTTTATGGTTGTTTTTCGTGAAATGCACTTTATTCGAATTCTTATCATTTTTATTGAAGTTCTGCCATCAGTTGTGGTAGGACTTGAAACAAAGTCGCTTGAAACAATGTCTTTCGTTTAATAAGCTTTGCTCCTGAATTATATCCAGCGATATTCCTACTCTGATACATTGTCCTAATCATGAAGTAACGTCCGAGACAAGAACATTTTTGAGATTGAAATACTTGCAACTGGGAAAGTGGCCAGAAGAGAGCTTGAAACATAAAGTCTGAATTTTACCAACGTGCAGACAATGGTTTGTTCAGACACAGCACTGACGCAGAGATGGAGGTTGGGGATATTATGATCTGATAGTAGACAGGGTTGGTGACAGGGAGAGCACGAGACATTAATCAATTCAGGGCCAAAAGGGATCTTGAGGTTGTCCACAGTTTTGTTCTCATATGTTTGTAAGGGAGTGGTCTGCAATTCAGATGAATGGAGACTGCACTTTGAATTGAAGGTTATAGTTTCTTTCTCTGACAAATATAGGTAAGAGAAATTGCAATGAAGTTCAAAATTATTTATGGGATTAATGAATGGGCAGAGGTAGAGAACACCAACAATAGCGAGAATATTTTAGTAACACACCCTCCACCCCGCCCAGAATAATAATCAGTACTGCTGATATCGGATATGGTAGAAATTCCCAATAGAGGGAAATGTTGAAAAGGCCCAAGGAAAGCCTCCTCTCCATTCGTGTAATTATCCAGTCCATTATTCTCAGATTCAGATCTGTCCTCTCCACGTCTGTGCAGCTGCTGATCTTTGTTATTGTTCGAGCTGATACATCTGCTCCTACACTGGGATAGCGCACTGAGTGAAGCCCCTCACCAATAAGAGAGGGAAAAGCTCCAGTGACACAGTTACAATGCATGGAGACTGATATCAATCACAGTCACTGAGCAAACAGTTCTAGCTTTCAATACAACACTTTCAGTTTGCAATATAACTGGACTGGACTGGATGCTGACATCACTGCCTATTGGTCACATCTCCCATCACTAATTGCTCTAGTGAAGTCAGTTGTGAGGGAGATTGATGGATGCTTTCTTATCGCAGGCGAGATGACTCTGCTCTGTTGTACGTTTACAATGCTGTAGCCATCTTACCCCGAAATTCCACCCCTCCACAAAAAAAAGAAACACAATCAGGACTTGTTACTGTGCTGATCTCTTCTCCACGGGAACAAACGCCAGCCAACACACTGTCACTGGGCACAGTTGCTCTGCAAATAGACAGGAAGTGTGGACTTATCTGAATGTTCCTCTCCCTGCACTAATATATAATGGACCTTCCATTCATAATATGCTTCAGTAATTAATTTATACAAATTGACAAACATCTTAATGCAGTGTTATTTGCTATAAAGCAATAATGTTTACACTTTTTCCCCTCAGTCCAAAACCAAAAGTGAGCTTATTCTTTAAGACTTGTGAATTAATGAGTCACGTTTGGCTGGGAGACAGGGCGGAATGGGGGCAGTGGCTGTGGAGACTGCATGGGGAGTACAATGATATTCCCCAGTCATCATCACTCTTAACGTCAGATAGAATTAAATATAGTTCACAACAAGGATATTTTATAATTTATATTTTATGTATACACCATTTAATCATTGGGAATACAGATTGAGTAGGGTCACCGCATCTGAAGCATAAATGTTGATTTCTCTTCACAGATACTGCCAGACCTGCTGAACTTTCCCTCCAAAGTCTGTTTTTGTTTGAGATGGATCATATTGTTCATATCTTGCAGGATGCTGACAATTAAAAAACTGATACTAATAACAAAATGTGCAGGGCTATGGGGACAATACAGGGGAATAATAGTAGAGATATCGCTCATTCCAAACTGGAAGAGACAATGGGCTGAGTTTTCACCACCTTTGCTGTGATAATTCTATGTTATGCATTGAAAGCTTTTGGAGAGTGGGGAGACAAGCTTGTTCAATGAAGGACACAGAGTGTTCCATCATCAAAAATCTATCCCGATTATTTCATGGAGTTCAGCTGCCTCCAAAATGCATTTTAAAAAATAGATTTCCAGAGATTTACAAGATGTTCAGAATTTTGTTTTACTTTCTATCTTAAAGAATAAACAGATTGCGGCTGTAATTCAGGTGTCACAGACACACCAACTGTAATAGAAACAAGAAAGGACCAAATTTCTCTGTTTCACAGGGCTCTAAATATCGATGATGTGTTGTATTGTGAGAGCTTGTGATGAAAATGTTGAAACAAAACAAAAGTTGCTGTAAATGCTCAGCAGGTCTGGCAGCATCTGTGCAGAGAAATCAGAGTAAACGTTGCATGTCCAGTGTCCCTTCCTCAGAACTGATGGTAATACGGAAAATGTTGGTTTATATGCAGAAGGGACTGGATGGTGAGATTGTATGAGAAACCATCACTGTTCAAGAAAATCGGGATCTGGATTCCATTCAAAATTAAGAAAAGATTTCTTGTACTCTCTCTTCTATCGCTTGATTCTTGTGCAGGTTGTACATGTACTATATATTTCTATATCTCCATCAAGTGCAGACGACATGGGTTTTTTTTTCTCCCCTACTGTGGTGTTTCAACATTTTTGATTATTTTCTAGCATGTATTTGCTTCCAATTCAAGGTAGATATGAGAATATGGTTTGGTCTTCTGCAGTTTGCCTGTAACATCGAATTTAATTGAATATTTATCCCCATCACACTCGCTGATTTAAACAAAAAATGAATGAGTCCACGTCCATCCTGCAGATGAAAAATTTCTTCAGCTCTGGCTATTGCAGGGAATGTTACAAAGAACAGTGCCACGTAAAATGCTAATGTTCCAGCGCAAGGTGCCAAACCCTAGCTTATCCTAAATTATTACAAGGTTTATAAATAAAACATGCGGAGAGGCAGAGTGTAAAAGGTGAATTCAACAAAGGTGTCCAAAATGCTATTTGTGGCTCCCTCATAAAATGTGTTAATTACATCACTTACAAATTCACCAAAATAGGGAAAGCAAGAAACTGGAATTGTCAAATCATCCTCTTAATTACATCTGGAGAACAGGAAGGAAATCACGGGTTGTTTGTGATATTGAGAAATGACGATTGTGAGAATGTGGAGGTGGGGATCAGTGTTGTGGATGACACAAAGATGAGCTGGGTGGATCACAGTCAGGAGGAAAGTGTTAGGCTACAGGAGGATATAACCAAATTATTCAAATAGCCAGATCAATGGCCTGATGAAATTTAACACCGATAAATTTGAAAGATGCAAGTCAGAAGTAACAAGACAAGTGAGTACCCAAAAGTGAATATGAAAGAGGACGGCTAAATTTGCTTGTTTTTCTTTGTGGCAGGAAAGGTTGAGGAGGGAATATGGTACAGGTAGACAAGAGCATAAGGGGTATGGAATGGATGGACATACAGCAGCTGTTGTCCTTAGTCAAAGGGTCAAAAATAAAGGGACTCACTTTTAAAGAGAAAGGGAGGGGTTTGAGAGAGGATTTGTGGAATGTGTTTCGAACTGAGAGGGTAGTATGAATCTGGAATGCATTATCTAGGAGGGTGGTTAAGGCAGGTAACCTCTCAAACGTTTAAAAAGCCTTTGGATATGCAGTTGCTGGCACAGACGTGATAGGCCTGTTTTTCATTGCATGATTCATTGCAGTGGCCCCCATGAACACTCTGGTATATTCTGAAACAATAAGCAATGGCAGTTGCTGCTTTGTTCCTTTGACTATACTCAGTCAGTAGCTATATTACAACGCAGCAGCATCTCATGCAGCTTCAGCACTTACTCAACCAAAATCAGCCCAGCCATCTCTGGAAACATCCAGGGTAATTCGCATGCTCTGTGCAAGCATTGTCCAACAACAGTACTGATAATATTCTAACTGTTTTCGACCATTATTATAGTTATAGCCATAATTTGAACACAGCTTTTCCTCCATTATAATACAGACCTCTAGCAATAAGGATGTTATTTCTCTGAAACAGAATAAATTATTTCCCAGGTATTCCCTTTGACAAACAACAAGTTTTCCTGTGTTTTTTTTCTGCCAGTTGTTCCTCACAGAATTCCCCACCCCAACCCCTTTCCACTTTACCATTTTCTTGTGCACTGTCTCCCTGATCTCACACACCTCACTCCCTCACATCTCCCACACTCTCCATCCATATTTATTAATCTCTGATAAACCTGCGCCGAATCTCGATAATTTATTAAAACTCCCAACTCACATTTTGGACTGATTTGATTCCTTCTCTCGGCATGGTCATTAGACTGGTCGTGTCTCATGTCCTATTCACCTCGATCTTCTGCTCAGTTCCTGATCTGCTGCTTTGGTTCTCACTCTCCTGGTTTATTCAAATCCATCTGACTTGCACTAACAAACCTCCCAACAAGGATGTTGGTGCTCGTCCAGTTAAGATACAACCTGTCTTTTTTGTACAGGTGCTCGCTTGCCTTGCAAGAGGTCCCATTGATCCAAAGATCTGAAACCCCCACCCTTGAACTAGCTTCTTAACAATATGTTAAGCTATACTGTCTTCCACATCCTTCCCTCTGTTCCACATGGCACGGGGAGTAATCCAGAGATTACAGAGGATTGTTTTCTTTCCCTCTCTCTCCCCCCTCTCTCACCCTCTCTCTCTCTCTCTCGCACCAACCCACACCCCCCCCCCCAACACACACACATTCAGAAGACAGAAAGACAGACACCAAATTACTTTGCAGAAGAATACAAATAACCTTAAAATAATCGGAATGATAACTCGAATGAAGGATTTAGTTAAAGGGAGGATGAGAGAAATTGCGCTTCTTCTGGATGTCAGTTTGCTCGCTAAGCTGGAGAGTTCATTTTCAGATGGTTCATCACTGTACTAGGGAACATTATCAGTGAGCCTCTGGTGAAGTGCTGGTGTTATGTCATGGTTGCGTTTTATGTGTTTAGATTTCCTTGAGTCAGTGATGTAATTTCCAGTATTGGTGATTTTATGTCTGGTTCTTTTTCTCAGAGAGTGTTAGATGGAATTAAAATCGATGTGTTTGTTGATAGAGTTCAGGTTGGAATACTCTGCTTCTAGGAATTCTCGTGCATGTTTCTGTTTGGCTTGTCCTAGATGGACCCAGTCGAAATGGTGTACTTCCTCATCTGTATGTAAGGAAACTAGTGATAGTGGGTCATGTCTTTTTTTCTAGATAGCTGTTGTTCATGTATCCAGGTGGCTAGTTTTCTGCCTGTTTTTCCGATGTAGTGCTTGTTCCAGTTCTTGCAAGGCTTACTCTTCCTGGAGGAGAACAGACAAATATGTGAACTTATTGCAGTGCTCAAAAGTATGAAAAAACGTTTTGGAGTAAAACAGGAATACTCTGTTTCCGTTAGTTGGCATGACAGCATCATTGATTTCTAATTTCAATATTTTTAGCAAAAGATCCAGGTTTGAGATAAGGAAAAACTTCTTTATTGAGAGAGTTGTTAGGATTTGGAATGGACTGCCTGGGAGAGTTGTGGATGAAGATTAAAAAGAGATCTGGATGTGTATTTGGAAATATGAATTTAACAGGCTGCAAAGATAAGGCTCGCAAATGGGAAGGGCTTTGGAGACATTCCAGGAGCCGATGCAATGGCCTCCTCCTGTACTTTAAAGTTTTGCACTCTATCATGCGTCTGATGTGAATAAAAGTCAGTAGCCGATTATTTCCCATTGTAAATGCTCGCGCATATCTGATTATTCAGTGCAGCATAAGCATTTAAAATGCAAGTATTGTATGACCATCTTCATTATATAGTCTAATTATTGCTCAGAACATGAATATTTTAAACGTTGTATTCCAATTACGAAAACAAATCTGTCATTGCTTTGGCACAAGTCTCTTTGAAAAGGTCTGACTTTTCACTCACACGATAAAATGTTTATTGTTTTTGTTCACTGCCTGCATTTCAAATTAAGTAACTTTTTTTTCTAAAATTAAACGTTTTCAAATTATTGTTCACTGACATTTGATAACACAACGCATTTATTTAGTTTAATATTCACAGTGCATGTTGAATTATAGCCATTTCTAAATCGCTGGCAAATAGCTGAAACTTGTACATTTCAGTGAGAAATTAAACTGATTGATTGTGTATAAATGTATAAGAACGCTAATTCTATTTGATTGTTCAATCGTTTGCTCACCCTGAACATGTAATCATTCAGAAGCCAACCACTTTCAAAATGTTGGAGTGACAATGCATTATTTTGAATCCTGACATTGTGTGTGTAATTCTGATCGCCAAAAGAGTTACATCCATGTTGTTTGTTCGATAGAAAATAAAATGTAGATTCTTTATTTCTGTGTTAGAAAATCTTGACAGTAGTTTAAATTATAGATCCATAAATATAGAAACAGCTTAATGCTTTTCAGAGGTTATATTTCCGTCGAATAATCATAGCGGACCTCTTAGTTTTATCCAATTCATGCAACTTAGCAAACATCTGTTTCATACATGGGTCACCCAACAGATTGTATCTGAAGAAAACAGCAGCAAATGACAAGTCAAGAATCACGTTAATAACTGAACTTGGCGGAGCCTGCCTGGTGTAGGACACCACACATATTGTCATGACATTCAGGTGAATGTAACAATGAACAACATAACTGGAAGATTTAGGCAAACGGTCCTCCCAAGCTTCCTGATCTAACACACATCACTCCCTCACATTAAACAACTGATATGAATCCACAGGCTGGGTGAAACATAAAACACAGAACAGTACAGCACATTGCAGAACCTTCGACCCTTGACTTCCTGCCTAAAATGTATCCTACTCGAAGATCAGACTAATTGGCATACCCTTCGTTGTACTATCATTCATGTGCCTATCCAATGGTCACTTAAATATCCCTAATGCAGCTAACTCTACTACCGCTGGCAGTGCATTCCAAGCACCCACCACTCTCTAAGTAAAGAAACTACCTCTGACATCTCCTAAAACCTTCTTCCAATCACCTTAAAATTATACCCGTTCGAGATAGCCATTTTCACCCTGCGAGAAAGTCTCTGACTACCCATTCTATCCATGCCTCTCATCATCTTGTACACCTCAATCAAGTCACCTCCCATTCTTCATTGTTACAAGGAAAAAAGCCCTAGCTTTCTCAACTTTACTTTGTAAGACATCCCATCCAGTTTAGACAGCATCTTGGTAAATCTCCTCGGCACCGTCTTCGAAGCCTCGACGTCTTTCCAGTAATGAGGCGACTAGAACAGAACACAATATTCTAAGTGTAGTCCCACCAGAGCTTTTTGGCGCTGCAGCATAACCTTGCGGATCTTAAGTTCAGTCTCAGGCTAATGAAAACACCATACATCTTAATAACCTTATCAACTTGGGTGACAACTTTGAGCGTCCTATGACATGGACCACACGACCCCTATGGTCCTCCACACTGCCAATAATCCTTATTTTAACCCTACATTCTGCATTCAAATTCGACCTTCCAAAATGAATCACTTCACACGTATCCAGGTTGAACTCCATCTGTCATGTACCAGTCCAGTTCTGCATCCTGTCAATGTCCAATTGCAACTTACAACAGCCCTCCACACCACGTATAACTCCAACAATGTTTGTTACATTGTAAAACTTACTAAAGCACCCTTTCACTTTATCATCCAAGTCATTAAAAAAAAATCACAAAGAACAGCAGTCCCAGAACCGATTCCTGCAGAACGCCACTGGTCACCGTGCTCCAGACTGAATACTTTCCGTGTTCTACCACCATCAGTCTTCTACGGGCCAGACAATTCTGTATCCACACAAACATATTTCCCTGTTTCCCTACATCCCACGACTCCTTATTTTCTGAATGAGCCGATCTTAGGGTAACTCATCAACCACCTTGCTAAAATCCACTGCTCTACCTTCATCAATGTGCTTGATCCCATCCTGAAAGAATTCAATAAGACATGTGTGGCATGACTTGCCCCTCAAAAAGCCATACTGACTATCTCTAATCAAACTATGATTTTCCAAGTAATCATAAATTCTGTCTCTCAGAATCCTTTCCAATACTTTGCCCAAGACAGAAGTAAGACTGACTGGCCTGTATTTCGCAGGATTATCCCTATTGCCTTTCCTGAACAAGGGAATAACTTTTTCAACCCTGCAACCATCAAGCAATACTTCACTGGACAGTGGGGATGCAAAGATCATCGGCAAAGGCGCAGCAATCTATTCCATCACTTCCTCTGGTAACCTCGGGTGCTTCCAGTCTAGTCTAGGGGACTTATCTGTCCTTATGTTTGTACTGCAATCAGTCTGTACTTCACCTAACTTTGTCTCCTCCCTGTCCAACCAACTGATTGACTGCTTTCCATTTCATGGCTCTTTACAGCGCTGCCCTCCTGAGCAAACACAGTTCCAAATACCCTGTGAATCATGGAATAGAAAACAAATGTGAATTCAACAATGCCTTCCTGACGAATGGCGTATGCCCAAAGCTTTCACTCTCCCACTCCTCGGATGCTGCCTGACCCGCTGTGATTTATCAGCGCCACACTTTTCGACTCTGATCTCCACCATCTGCAATCCTCACTTTCTTCATTAATGAGGGCTGACCCCTCTGCAGACTGAGCAGGGAACTAGTCAGCAGGAAATAATTGTATTTGGAGCTGACTGTTCAGTTCTGGAACTTTGCATTTGATTAACACATTAATAAAAAAAGAAATTACACCCCAACAATTATTTATTCAGTCCCAGAGCTTTAGTTCATGGAAAGGCAGCTTGAAAACAAACAGCAAATGACTGAACTCTGAGGTACAGAGTATTCCAGGTGCTATATTCCAGGCTGGATGTCCTTTACCGTTATGCTGGGAATATTATCAGACCGACAGATACGATAAGGGAACGAGGTGACATGAAGAAGTGGATATTTCTGCCATGACATAGATGTGTTTAAGGGACGTCAGGGCTGACAACTCAATATTTTGTAGTACAAGAACTATAGGCAGCATAGGAGAGGGGTAAAAGAGAAGGTGCTGTTGCATTATTAGTTATGGAGTCAATGAGTGCAGTAAGGAAGGATGATATCTTGGAAGGATATTCAAATGACGCTTTGAGGGTTGAGGTGAGGATCAAAACAATGAGCGACACAGTCTGCGAATATATTATACGCCCCCAGATAAAAGAAAATACAGGAGCAGATATGTAACCAATTCCCTGAGGTGTGTAAATACAATAATAGGATTATTGTATTCAGGCATTTTAATTCCAAACATTCATTCGGGCAGTGATAGTTTTTGAAGAGGGGACAGATGTCTTGACATTTATTCCAGAGAGCCTCTTATATCAACATGTAGCAGATACAACAATGGGCGGGGCTGTGCCGGGCCTCACTGTGGGGAATGTAGCTAGTCAGGTGTTGCAGGCGGAATTGGGAGAACATTGTCGGACCAGTGACCGTGACTCATGTACTTAGCTTGTTAAGGAAAAGACCAAAAGATAAAGGTTTGAAAAATAAGAATAATTTGGATGAGGGAGGCAGATTTTATCAAAACAAAGACAAGGATCTGGGTAAAACTGTAGCAATACAGCGTGGGGTTGAGGTTGGGGTGTGTCACATGCTCAAAATGGAATTGATGAGAATGTCACCGCAACATGTTACACGGAAGATGAAATTTAGGAAAACCAGCCCAGTGAAGCTTGGATGTCTACAAATATTCAGAACGGATTACAAAATGAAAGATAAGCTTAAAGGAGAAATAAAGTGAGCAGGTCAATGGAGGTCCCAGAAGAGTAGTTGACCATGTAGGGCAAAACTCAAGAAAGTAAGTAGAAAAGCAAAAAGCGGGGGGGAGAGATTAAAAAAAAAACATTACTGGGCGATATCTTCAAGAATCCAAAGACATTTTATCGGTTTACTAAGGGCAAGAGGGTAACAAGAGAAAGGATAGTGTGTATTAGGGACCGAGGAGGCAACCTGTACACAGAGCGAGATAATACGTCAATCACTTACTACATATTGGTCTTCACTTTGGAGATGCAGTTCCTGGATTCACTGTCTGTTCCTGACAGTGTGCAGATTTTTAAACAAATGTTTCGGGGAAAACGCAGGAAAATGGAATGGAAGGTTATCAGAATAAATATACGCTAATTGAAAGGAAAAAACAGACTCAGCGAGCGGATGGGTATACTGTCGCTCATTTGTCTAATGGTAAACTTTTTATCATAGTTTGTATTCACTGAACCATCAACCTCTCTCCCTCCGGAGTGAGACACAGTTTGGAATGCAATCAATAGATTCAAGGAATTCTTAAATGCAGTACTAATAGACCGAAAAGACCAGAGGACTGCGACAACGCAGATTAACTGACGAGGTGAATATTTGCACCAGCGCAGTCACCACTTCTAGAAGGAAGATCCCAGCAAGACACCCACCAAGTCTAAGCATTGGCCTGGTGTTAAAGAGTGAATAAGGCCCAAATGCTACATCAGTCTAGTGTCTCCCTCTTTCCCTAACCAAAACAAAATGTGGAGTGGTCTATTGACGTGCTGTTCGTAGCAGAGTATGTAGTAATGTTTTGGTTCGAGAGGTTTCCGTGACCAGCAGCTCACTAAAAAGTACAGGTAAGCTCAGGTAAAGTCCTTTTAACGCTAGTATGACAGCTGCTGATATGGCAGTTAGAGCAGTTGCACGTTCCCCCTGCAGGATGTAGGAGATTCCCACCGTCCCTGATTACTACACGTGTGGGCAGTGCAACCAGCTGCAGCTCCTTGGGAGATCGTGTTCGGGAACTGGAGCTGGCGGCTCTTCGGATCTCCCAGAAACGGAACACTTCATAGATAAGAGCTTTAGTGAGGTGGTCACACCGAAGTCCCTCCCTTAGCCAATTTCTGTAAAGACTATAATATCCCAGTCCCATGCAAAGATTCACTACCTGAGTTCATCATCCTTGCCTGTCAGCCCTGTTTTATTTAAATAAACGGAATTTAATCCAACAGGCTTTCGTTGCGTCCTGTCGTGTTCCAGGCAGAGAGTAGCTGGGCGACCACCAGGAATGGCAAAGGGAGTAGGCAGGGAGAGCAGGAATCCCCTGTGGCCATTCCTCTTAAAAGCAAGTATACCATTTTGGATACTGATTTTGTGTGTATTGGGGGATTGTAGATGGGTGTCAGGAAATGACCGTTCAGAAAAGCAGCAGTAGCCAGGTTTGTTGCACTATGACTGGCTCTGGGGAGAAGCAAGAAATGATAAAGATAAACAGGGTCTTAGAGATAGGGGATCCGATTGTTAGGGGGACAGATCGGAGATTCTGTGGCCTCAAATGGGAAACCACGATGGTGTGTTGCCTCTCAGGAGTCAGGGTCCAGGATGTCTCCGACCGGCTGCAGAGCATTCTCAATGTGTGCGGGGGGGGGGGGGGGGTGATGATCAGCCAGAAGTAATTGTGCACGTTGGCACAAATGACACAGGTAGATATAGGAATGAGGTCCTACAGAGAGATTACAGAGAGCTTGGAGAAAAGTTAAAAACCCGGACCTCGACAGTGGCAATCTCCCGATTACTTCCAGTGTCATGAGCTCGTCAAGGTAAGGATAGGAGGATTTGGCAGATAAATATGTGACTAAAGAATTGATAGTGAGGAGGGATTCAGACTTTTAGAT
The DNA here is from genome assembly GCF_037043375.1 of Chiloscyllium plagiosum. Lineage (NCBI taxonomy): Eukaryota > Metazoa > Chordata > Chondrichthyes > Orectolobiformes > Hemiscylliidae > Chiloscyllium > Chiloscyllium plagiosum. The sequence goes on along the minus strand of NW_028270182.1, from coordinate 51,814,886 downwards.
CATTGTGATCTTTTCTGTGACAGAGTTGACCTGTTCAAGAGGGACAGGTGGCACATGCAATGGAGGGGGGGACAACAGCTTGGCAGCCAGTTTTGCTCGTGCTACACGGGAAAGTTTAAACTAGATTGGCGGGGGGGGGTGGAGTTATCCTCATGATCATGGAGGAAAGTGCAAGGCTGAAAGGACATACAGTAATCAGAAACAGTAAGCTGGAGAGACAATTCAGGCTAGAATACGACAGTGAGCAAGGAATGTCTGCTGCATTAAATTACATTTATTTCAAGACAAAAGAGCTGACTGGTTAGGCCAATGAAGTCAGGGCGTGGATACGTACGTGGGACTGGGATATTTTAGACATCACAGAAACCTGGGTAAAGGAGGGACAGGACTGACAGCTTAATGTACCAGGATAAAGCGCGTTAGGAGGGATAGAGGTGGTGGAAGGAGGGGAGGGGGCGTTACATTTTTGATTAAGGCGAGTATCACAGCAGTGATCAGAGATGATATATATATAAAGGATCAACCAGTGAGGCTTTGTGGGTGGAGCTTAGAAACAAGAAGGGGATGGTGACATTATTGGGGTTGTACTATAGGTCCCCAAATAGTCAATGGTAATTAGAGGAACAAATATGCAGGGAGGGAGGGGAGACAATAATGTTGTCATAATAGGGGTTTTAAGAGGGCAGAGTGGGTCTGTCAGAGCTTTCAGGGATTTTATGGAATGGAATCCATTAAGTGTGCTAGTAAAGTTTCCTCAAGTGTTATGTAGAGGGTCCTGTTTGGGAAGGGGCAAAATTTGACCTACTCTTAAGAAATAGGGCAAGACAGGTGATGGAGGTGACAGTTGGTGAGCATTTTGCCACCAGTGACTATAGTTCTATTGATTTTAAAATGGTTATGGAGAGGGAAGATGAAACTGCTCCACACGTTCAAGTTCTAAATTGTAGCAAGATGAATTTTGATGGATTTATACAGGAGCATGTCGGGTTGATTGGAGTAGTTTGCTTGCAGGCAAAGGGAACTCTGGCAAATAGGAGACAGTTAGAGTTCAAAATCTACAGTATATGTTCCTGTGAGGGTGAAAGGAAAATTGACAGGAATGGGGAACCCTGAATGACAAGAATTACTGAGGCTTTGAGCTGAAAAGAAATGTGGAAATGTCGCTCAATTCCAGGCAGGTGCGATCAAGGGAACTCCTGGAGGTATGTAAGGGATACAGAACTTTACTGAAGAAGGAATTCAGGACAGCAATAAAGGGCTATTAGATAGCCTTGGCCGAGAAGATCAGGGTGAATTCAAAGAGGTATTTTACGTAGATTACAGGAAAAGCATTAACGATTGAGAGAATAGGACCACTCAGAGACCAAAGTGAGCACGTCTATGTGTAACCATAAGAGATGGGTGATGCCTTCAAAATATATTTCTCCTCTGTGTTTAACGTGGAGAAAGACATGAATACTTGGGACTTGGGGGAAGTTGAATACGATATCTTAGGGACAGTCTATATTACAGTAGAGGAGGTCCAGGATGCACTGGAATGTTTGAAGTTGGATAAATCTCATCGTCCTTACCAGATATATTCAAGAACACTGCAAGGGCATAGAGGAGCTATGGTGGTCCTGGCTGATAATTTTGATCATCATTTACCAAAACTGAGATCCTGGAAATTGGAAATGTTGTACCCTTATTCAAGACGGACTGAAAAATAAAGCCTGGGACCTGTAGACCAGTCAGCTTAACATCTGTGGAAGGTAAATTACTTGAGAAGATTCTGAGGGATAAGATACATTTGGAAAACAGGGTTTGATTACGAATAGTAAGCATGAGTGGAGGTTCACGCCTGATGGATTTGTTTAAAGTTCTTTGATGGCGTGATCAGGAAGTTTGACTTGTGTGGGCCGGTAGACGTCGAAACATGTAGTGCTAGAAACGGACAGCAGGTCAGGCAGCATCGGAGGGGCATGAGAATAGACATTTCTGGCATAAGCCCATTTCAGAAATGTCCAAAACATCGATTCTCCTGCTTCTCGGATGCTGCATGACCTGCCGTGCTTTTCCAGTGTCACACCTTTCGACTCTGACCTCCAGCATCTGCAGTGCTCACTTTCTCCAATGGTGGTATATCCGTAATATATGGATTTACACCAGAACAAGGTGAACCTTTTCAGCCCATGGAGCCTTATATACAGTAACAGGAGGAGACTAATCAGTCCCTCAAGTCGATAAAACTAGACCCAGTTTAGATCATGCAGCAACAGTATCAGTCTATTCAGCTACTTCAAGTCAGTAATACAGGAAAAGGAAGAGGCCACAAAGTGAGTGGACAATGGGGTTTACTGGAATAGCACCAGGCTACATCACTCCTCAGGCCTGCCCTTCAATTCAGTAAGGTCATGGCTGATTTGTTCTTGGCCAGAATTCCTCTTTCATGCCCAATTCTTTGTAGCCCTCAACTTCCAAAGGTGTGAAAATCCATTAACACAACCCCACGCCCCCAAAGGTTTCAATGACGTAGCTGTCTGGGATAGAGAGGCCCCAACAGTCACTCTCCTCTGAGAGAAGGAAACACTCCCCACACATATGCCGTGGCCTATTGACATGAACAAAAGATATGAGCACAAAGTCAGAGTGATTGGCCCTGACATCACGAAAGGATTTGACTGAGCAAGGTGTCAAGGAGTCTGAACAAAATTGAAATCCCCACTGTTTGGGTCATTGAGAACACAATGTGGCTGGTGGAGACCAATCCTTTCAGTCCCTGGATATCTCTATAGGCGATCCTCAGGGAAAATGTCTCGGCACAAACAACTTCAGCTGATTCATCCATGTCTTTCCCTCTACCATACGATCAAAAGTGGGGATGTTCAGTGAAGATCACACAATGTTCAAAACATTGCGTCTCCTCCACAGGTGCTAAAGTATCAATAACAGAAAGCATTCAAACTTGTGCTGTTAAAGTGTCGGCAACATTCATGTAACAGTGCGACCAGGCTCTGCACATTTACATGATTAAAAAAAGGAAGCTCATGCAGCATCTCAAGCTGGTTTCACAGGAATGTCAGAAAGCCATTCAACCCATCAAAACTATTTGTAAGAAGAAGCACAGCCCATTCGCTTTCTCCGGCCGACTACACAGGAAGAGATTTTGAAAAAAAAAATCGACACATGTTGAAATCCAAAATAGACATGCAGGAGGCTGAAGATTACAACAAGCCAGGCAGCATCACAGGTGGATAAGGCAACGCCTTGGGTATAACCCTTCTTCATTACTGCGGGTCCAGTAAGGGAGCTAAAGATAAAGGGGCGGGGCGAGAAAAGAGAAGGCTGGGTGGTGAGGTGGGGATAGGTGAACACAGGTAAAGGGATACCACTGGGTTGGACGATGGGATGACTGAATCTGGGTGGTAGCTGTAAAAATGGTTGATCACAGGAATGGAAGGGGAGAGGGAGGGGGCTGGGAAGGGAATTGGTTGATTAGAAGAAAGATTACCTGAAATTGGAGTACTCAGTGTTGTGTGGCTTGCTGTGTTCTTTCAGGCCCCTGCCTGTCTACTATTGCAGAGGAAGATAAGGAGTCCTGTCAGTACATCACACTGGTAAGCGGGAAGCAAGGGTCGCCCAGTAATGTCCATGAACCTTTTCCCTGGGACCAGGAGGAGGACATTCAGCCCCTCGAAACACTAATTCATGAAGAGAAGAGGCCATTCAATCCTTTCAGACTGTAACACAAAGGAGGATGTCACTGATGCTCCAACATGACAAATAAATGAAGCATAGACTGCACAGACAGACTGCTCCATGGTGTTCTTCCTAGCTCCATTGCTAATGGTACAAACGTGTTACATTTACAATACCATGGTTTGCTGACAGTGAGGAGGGACAGCGGATGGTTTTTGCCAAGTCTCAAGGAGGCATCTTCCATCGCAGAGAAGACAGGCTAGTGTTCTGCATGGAGGTCAGAAGCTATGGTAATGGCGAACTCTATCAGAGTGTGGATGCTTACAGATTTGTGAACAACATGACGTCAGCACAGGATCACACATCAGCTGCACATTGAGGCAGTAAGAGTTCATTCAGAACTTGGAGCTCTCGCTTAACGAATATGAGGTCCGACTCAGTAAATATAGTATCATAGAGTCCACCGAATGGAGACAGGCTATTCAGCCCAAACTGGTCCATGTTGGCCAAAATGTCCATCCATGCTAACCCCATTTCCCTATACTTTCCCCCTATCCGTCTAATCGTTTCCTTTCTGTATATTTGCCCAATTGTGAAAACATGTATTACGAAAAACAAACACATCTTTTAGTTAAGGCTATCAGTGTTTTGTTTTGAAAATAAAGAGTGTTGATCCATAACCCTCAAATTTTAATACAATCACCTTTTTTTGTAGTGGGGCAGATTATTTCCTTTCCAGTCTCCTCATGATACCATCACCACACGGATTAGTCCAGGGAAAATCCTTTACACTGACTCTCTGTGGCAAGGTGATCATTCATTATAAAGGAGATATAATCTGCACACAGTGACCCAAGTACTTTCTGAACAACACTCTTCGACGGCAGGAAAGTGCCTTCATTGCTATACTTGATTCATTTTGCAATGAAGGACAGTATGCAATTTACTGTGATGATTACTTGCTACCTGGTATGAATTCTATTAGTGAATCATGATGAAAGACACCAGGCTCATTTTTGCCAAGGGCTCTCCTGATCCTCTAATCGTCTAATAAATACAACATTAAGAAGGATGGCATGTTTTGCAAAATCATCTGTTAGCCTCGAGATCAGCTGTGCTTCAATCACAGCCACACCAACAGCAACATCACTATTGCCAGTGGCGATGGTTGGAGATGCTGGGAAAGTGATATCTTTGTTGTATTATTTCCAGTTTATTAATCCAGGGACCCAGGTGCTGATCCCCACCCCGGAATCGAATCCCACCACGGCAAATGGTGGAATTTGAATTCAATAAAGTCACATGAAGCTATGAAACCATTGTCAATTGTCAGAAAATCCTACCAAGCATTCTAATGGCCTTTAGGGAATGAAATTTACCACCTTCAGCTGGTCGGGCTTGCATGTGACTCGAGGAATGCATTTGACTCTCAATTGCCCTTTGAAATGGATACGCCAGCCACTCAGTTATATCCCTCACTACAAAGTCTCAAAGAAATGAAAGCACACGGTCCTAAGCAGCGAATATTTACAGCCCACGGACTGCAGTGCGTCAGAAAGGAATCTCACCAACACCATCTCATGGACAATGAGGAAAGGGAATGTAATACTGGCCCAGCATCCCACTAATGAATAAATAAAGATAATGAATACACACAGGGAAGAGAGACAAAGAGGCATAGCTCACTTTAAACAGTGACTTTGGTGTATAGCCAGCATTGGTATGATTTTCAGTAATATGGGAACAAAATAAAAATAAATAAGATTAATATCGTTTTTATTTCCATTCCAGCTGATCATCAACAATCCCTTTGTTTGAACATAGAACATTGAACATTACAGTGCAGTACAGGCCCTTCGGCCCTCGATGTTGCGCCAGCCTGTCATACCAATCTGAGGCCCATCTAAACTACACCTTCCATGTACGTCCATATGCTTGTCCAATGACGACGGAAATGTACTTAAACTTGGCGAATCTACTACCATTGTAGGCAAAGCATTCCATACCGTTACTACTCTCTGAGTAAAGAAATTACCTCTGACATCTGCCCTACTATCTATCAATCATCAATTAAAAGCTATGCCCCCTCGTGCTCGCCGTCACCATTCTTGGAAAAAAAGGTCTCCCTGTCCACCCTATCTAACCCTCTGATGACCTTATATGTTTCTATTAAGTCAGCTCTCCACCTTCTCCTCCCTAACGAAAACAGCCTCAATTCCCTCAGCCTTTCCTCGTAAGTGCTTCCCTCAATACCAAGCAGCATCCTAGTAAATCTCCTCTGCACCCTTTCCAAAGCTTCCACTTCTTTCTTATCATGAGGTGACCAGAGCCGTACACAATATGCCAAGTGCGGCCGCACCAGAGCTTTTTACAGCTGTAGCATAACCTCATGGTTCCGGAACTCGATCCCTGTATTAATAAATGCTAAAACACTATGTGCCTTCTTAAGAACCCTGTCAACCTGGTGGTAGCTTTCGGGGATCTGTGTACCTGGACACTGAGATCTCTCTGCTCGTCTACACGAGCAAGAATCTTACCATTAGCTCAATACTTTGCATTCGGGTAGCTCCGACCAAAGTGAATCACCTCACATTTGTCCGCATTAAACTCCACTTGCCACCTCTCAGCCCAGCTCTACAGCTTATCTACGTCTCTCTGTGACCTACAACATTTTTAGTCACTATCCACAACTCCACCGGCCTTTGTATCGTCTGGAAATTTACTAATCCACCCTTTTACGCCCTCATCCAGGTCGGTTATAAAAATGACGAACAGCAGTGGACCCAACACCGACTCTTCCGGTACACCACTGGGAACTGGACTCCAGGATGAACATTTCTCATCAAGCACCACCCTCTGACTTCTGTCAGCAAGCCATTACTGATCCAATCTGCTATATCTCCCACAATTCCATTCCTCCGCGTTTTGTCCCCCGCCCACTGTGGGGAACCTTATCGAGCACCTTGTTGAAATCCATATACACCACATCAACTGGTTTACTGTCATCTACCTGTTTGGTCACCTTCTCAAAGAAGGTTTGCTTCTTGTTCTCTCTCCCTCTCTTTATCTAATCAATTCACTCCTTCTCCCCATGCAACAAATGTTCTTTTATCTCGCTCTTTCTCTATCTATTCAAATTTCTCCTTCCCCCCTTCATAATAGACATCACTGTCACAAACATCAATCACAATATTTTCAAGCTGTGTTCAGTTATGATGTATGGGCAGTGGGCTCGAAATGTCAATTCTATTTTTCCCTCGACTCAAGGGTGCAAAGCCCTTGATGAAGGACTTATGCTCGAAACGTCGATTCTCCTGTTCCTTGGATGCTGACTGACCTGCTGTGCTTTACCAGCAACACATTTTCACCACCCCAAGGGTGCAAAATCTGCTCAGTTTCTGTGGCAGTTTTTCGACTTTGTTTTGTTTCTGATCTCTTGCATGATTCTTTATTTTATTTAAATTTCCATATTGTTATAACATGGGATGTCTGCATCGCTGGCAAGGGCAGCATTTAATGACCTCACTAAATGCTCTTTATTGTGAGGTCATTCCTTCAGGCAGTAAAGAGCCAAGATCATTGCTGCGGGTCTGACATCAGTCTGAAGCCAGACCAGTTAATCATGTTAGATTTCTTCACCAAAGAACATCAGTGATATAGGCAAACTTATTGACAAAAAGCTGTTTTATTATTGTTGATATTACTGAAATTAGCTTTAACTTCCAATTCTTGTCATTTGAATTTAAGTTCTGACATCATCTGAGGTAGGTTTTGAAACAGTGTATTTCGTGTAACAACCTGGGCCTCTGAGTTACATGTCCAGCGACATTGCTTCTCTGACACACTGTCCCTGTCATGAACTTACTTTAGAGACAAGAACAAGGCTCTGATGGACATATTTGTAACAAACGGAGTGCTGAGAAGAGAACTGGAAACATAAAATCTGAATTTTACCAAGGCATAGATAATGGTTTATTTAAGGCCCGCACTGACGTCAAGGTGGGGACTGTGAATATTATGGAGCTGGTAGTGGGGATGTTTGGTGATGGAGAGAATACCGGGAAATAACTGATTTCATGGCAAAAGATAAATTGTGATGGTGAACAGTCTAGTTCTCAGTTAAAAATCACACAACACCAGGTTATAGTCCAACAGGTTTAACTGGAAGCACACTAGCTTTCGGAGCGACACTCCTTCATCAGTTGATAGTCACTATCACTTGGTGAAGGAGCGTGGCTCCGAAAGCTAGTGTACTTCCAATTAAACCTGTTGGACTATAACCTGGTGTTGTGTGATTTTTAAATTTCTACACTCCAGTTCAACACCGGCATCTCCAAATCAAGTCTAGTTTCCAGATGTTTGTGAAGACTGGGGTGTTGGGTGGTTGGGAAGTTTATGGTAATGAATGGAATTTGTATTGAAAACTGAAGACTGTAGTTTCTGTCTTTGTCAAATATAGGTAACAGAAATAGCAATGAAGGTCAGCATAGTTTATGGGATTAACAAACGGATAGAGGTGGAGAGACTTAGCAGGAACACCAACAATAGCGAGAATGGGATAGTAACCCGCCTGGATAATCATCAGTACGGCTTCTATCCGATCTGGTAATGTTGACCAATACGACGAAAGAGACAAAAGACCATCGGATAAACTTCTGTCCATTGTTGCAGCATTCCAGTCTAATGTTCTCAAATTCTGATCCATTAGTGTAACAATCCAAAATATTCTCAGATGTTTATCACTCCTCTTCCCGTCTCTGCAGCTGCTGATCCCCGTTAGTGTTGGAGGTGATGCATCTACTGCTACAATGGGACAAAGCATTGCAAGAAGCCCATTCCTAACAGAAGAGGGAAACCATCCAGCGACACAGTTGGAATCCATGGAGACTGTCATCAATCACAGTCACTGAACAAACAGATCAGTTAGCTCCTTTCAGTGCGGTACATTCAGATCACAATAACAATTGGACTGGATTGAATGCTGGCATTTCAGGATATTGGTCACATCTCTCATCACCAATTGCTCAAATGAAGTTAGTTATGAGGGCGAATGATGGATATTTTCTGATCGCAGGCTAGATGATTCTGGTGTGTTGTTCATTTGCAATGCTGTAACCACCTGAATCTCCCACCATCACCTCCAAAAACACAATCTCGATGTTGAGGTTAGCGTGCTCCCCTCCACTAGAACAGGCCCCAAGCAATAGATTTGCAGTGGGCAGAAAATGTGGATTTGCCTGGGCATTCCTCTAATTGCTCTCATAAGGCAAATTCCTATCTTCAATGCACAATGCTCTTCACCTTAATACACTTTATTGGCTTCAAAACTGTAAGACTTACATTTATTGAATTCAGTCCATAGTGAAATGTGGCATGTTGGCACAAATCTGGTCCCTTTACAAGGTTATGTTGTTCGTGATTCTTTTTAAAGAGTTTCTAAATGACCAATATGTCTGAAGTCTAAAAGGTTTATTGGCGTCCTTTTGTATATACATAACAATAATGCCGTAGGCAGACAACTTTTATGTCTTTAAAACCAAGTTTGTATAATCAAGAAGACGTGGCCAACTCTCTAGTTGGACATGTCGGTTCAGTCTGGGATTAGTTGAGTGAGCTGAAAATGTGTTGTTGGAAAAGCGCAGCAGGTCAGGCAGCATCCAAGGAGCAGGAGAATCGACGTTTCGGGCATGAGCCCTTCTTCAGGAATCCTTAATACACTTTATTGGCTTCAAAACAGTAAGACTTACATTTATTGAATTCAGTCCATAGTGAAATGTGGCATGTTTCACATGTTCCAGCAACACATTTTCAGCTCTGATCTCCAGCATCTGCAGTCCTCACTTTCTCCTATTAGTTGAGTGAGGGTCACTGTTGAAATTGGATGCTCTCCCCTCCTTCTGCCCTTCTGACTTCATAACCTGTAAGCCAGAAGCCTTTAGACAATGTTTCCGGAATCTAAACAGGTATCCTGGTCAAAACTACTTTGAGTTTGAAAGGATCAAACAAAGTAATTTTGATAGATTGATAAGAGCTTTAAAAATCAAGCAAATCTACGATGCTCGTCGAGAGACAATTAGTTTGTAGGAGTCCAAAAATGCTTGCCTGATATAGTGCAAACTCATTTGGAAGAGGGGAGAGTTGAAACAGCAAGGTTAGCAGCTGAAGTAGTTGATGATTATGAATTGACCAATACAACACGGTTTGGCTTCCAGAATCAATTTCAGCCCATGAGGGATAGAAATTGGGCCAATGATAAATTCCTCACGTGGAAAGGGAAAGAAAGATCACAGTGAAGATCATAAGAACAAATTACTCCAGGATAAAAAGGAAACCCGTGAAGAGCACAATGAAGTTAGAAAAGCTCCGGTGTTTTTATTGCAACAAGTTAGGTCATATGCAATCACTCTGTTGGTTGGCTAGGGAAAATAAAACAGATGTATGAAAACAGGATAAGTCTGGGAGTTTTATTGGACCGGCAAAAGAAAGCACAGTGGAAGTTAGAAAGCTGCATCAGAGTGTCAAGCTTATTGGAGTTTGGTTAATGAGGAAGTGCCGGATATGATTATAAAATGTACCGACCAAGTTTATTCATATAGTCCAGGAGTAACAGGTAAAGAAAATGTGATATTAAGGGACACAGGATCCTCTCAGTCTGTGATGCTGAAAGATGAGGAGATATGTACTCCGGAAGGATTATTTCCAGAAAAGGAACTGCTAAAGGAAACCATGGTGAGACTGAAAGCACAAAATTACATAAAACAAGTGCACAATGTCAAGAAGAGTGTGGAGAAATTGTGGTAGGAGTGTTGGACACACTGTCAGCTCCAGGAATACAAATTGTCTTTGCAAAGTATATAGCTGATTTACCTGTAGAAATACTACCTACTCTGATTGAAAAGCCAGCAGAGACACAGGCAACTGAAGCAATTCAGGAGTCTTATCCTGTAATCTTTCCTGACTGTGGGGTAACAAGGTCTCAATGTCACCAGTTGAAACAAATGTAAAAATGTTGAATCAAAAATGTAAAGATAAGGAAGCTGAAGTGGCATGAGCAGACACTTCATTCCATCAGTTAGTTGAGACAAAACAGGGACAAACACGGCCTCATGCAATATTTTTTAACTCAGCTAAACCAATTAAGTTCCAGCAGAAAGGTGAAAATTTAAAGCTGTTATAACAAAAACGTTTTTACATTAGGTATTCTGAATATATCAATGTTTGTTATTACCTTACAAATTATGTCCTAATGAGGAAATGGAGACGATCACATAATCAAGGAGAGGAGAAATGGGCATGAATGCATCAAGTTGTATTGCTAACGCAGTGTAGAGTGGTGGTGTTATGATTGGCGCATGAGTGACCACCTAGAGGTCATTTATGAGTGAGGAAAACACAAGCTGAAATACAAAGACATTTTTGCACACCTGGACTGCACCAGCATGTCATTGAAGTGTGCCAGCTGTGGCATAGACGTCATGTAATTGGAAAATCACAGGCGGTAATAAAACCTGCACCTTTAATAATTATTCCTGCATTTGAGGAACCTTTTACAAGAGTCTTAATTGACTGGTTAGGTCGCCAACCTCAAACAATAAAGTGGGAATCAGTACTTCTGAATAATAATGGATGTATCGACGAGATTTCCAGAGGCCGTTCCCAGACGTAATATCACAGCGAAAAGGATTGTAGAGGAATTTCTCTCTAAAAAAAAAGATACGGTCTACCAATAGAGATACAGTGAGATCAAAGTTCAAACTTCACATCCAAACTATTCAAAGAAGATAAGGGCCGCTTAGGAATAAAGGAATTCAAATCTACTGCGTCCCATGCAAAATCGCAGGGAGCAGTAGAAAGGTGACATCAAACACTAAAGACCAATTTGAGGGCTTATGGTCAGGATTATCCTGATGATTCGGGTCAGGGAATTCTCTTTGTACTTTTTGCGATCAGCGATGCATCAAATGAATGCACCAAATTTAGTGCATTGGAATGAGTTTTTGGGAATCAAGTGAGAGGACCATTAAAATTGGTAAGGAGAAATTAGTAAATCAGAATTCAAAGGCCACACATTTGGAATAGGTCTCGAATATTAGGGAACTAATGAATAGCGCTGCGGAGTTGACTCGTCAGAATTTAAAAGTATTGCAGCATGCAATGAAACAGGAAGCCGATAGGAAATCAAACATTTGCAATTTTGCTATTGGGGATAGTGTATTAGTGTTACTTCCAGTAATAGGTGAACCTTGAAATGCAAGGTTTAGTGGACCGTATCAAATGCAAAGGAAATTGAGTGACGGTAATTTGTTAGGAACTCCAGACAGAAAAAAAACTCACAGAGTGTGTCATGTGAATATGCTCAAAAGGTATTTTGACAGGGAAGGAAAGCAAGAGGAGAAGGTGTTAATGATAACAACAAAGAAGGAAGAACCAATTCAGAGGATTCATCCCAACACCATCGACCTCCTACTGTCAAGCCAATTTTGTAACTGCATTGACTTTGTGATAGTCCACCCATAACCGTTGGGTGCTTTCTGGCTTTGGCACCATGGCTCAGGGTGAGTTCCAGTCACTGTAACTCACTTCGATTCTGCCATCTTGGAGCATATGTTCAAACTCCTTCTGAACCTGTGCCAACTTTAGAGGGTTATGCCTATAAGGATGTTTCTTAATCGTAACAGCATCTTTTATATCTATGCACAATTAGGTAAATACTTCCCAGTTAATTTCCGCATATCTCCCCATGTGATAGTAATAACTCGTTCATTTCGATTTTTCTCAAGAAGGTAACACACTAATTTATCTCAATTTTACACTGCTTCCTTATCGTCCAATTTAACTTGAGGAATATCCAATGAGATTTTGAGCAACTGGAAAAATGGGCTGAGGACTGGCAGATAGAGCTTAATGCAAATAAATGTGAGATGTTACATTTTGTTTGACAAACTCGGGCAGGATTTATACCGTTAACGGTAGGGCATTGGGGAATGTAATCAAACAGAGAGATCCAGGGTGCAGGTACATAGTTCCTTGAAAGTGGAGTCGCAGGTAGACAGTGCAGTGAAGAAGGCATTTGGTACACTTGCCTTCATCGGTCAGAGCATTGAGTAGAGAAATTGGGACATAATTTTGTGGCTGTTCAAGAGAATGTTAAAGCCACATTTGGAGTACTGAGTACAATTCTTGTCGCCATGTTATAGGAAGGATGTTATAACCTGGAAAGGGGACAAAAGTATTTAAAATGATGTGATGGAGATGGGAGGTTTTGAAATAGATGGAGAGGATGGGATTTTGTTCCTTTTGCATAGGAGACTGAGGGGTGAGCTTACAGAGGTTCATAAAATCATGAGAGGCATTGAGTGTATGAATAGCAAAGGTCGTTTTCCCAGGGTGGCCGGGTCCAAATCCAGGCAGGATAGGGTTAAGGTGAAAGGGAAGAGATTTAAAAGAGATCTAAGGGCAGCTGTCTCTCACAGAGAGCGCTACAGAGACATGTAGCGAGATGTCAGAGCAACTGGCATTGGTGAGTGCAATTACAACAATTGAAATTCAATCTGATGTGTACATGAATAGGTAAGGTTTGGAGCGGTATGTGCCAACAGCAGAAAAATAGAACTCGTTCGGTTTAGGAAACCTGGTGAGCATGGATGAGGTGGGCCGAAGGGTTTGTTTGCACACTGTATGACTAAGAGTCTATGACTTGCAAACTCTTCTTTCAGCACTAATTCCTCATTGCACACAGTTCATTTCCAAGTCAAACCTCTCTGTAAATACCTTCAATGATATAACTCTGTGAACTTTCTTAAATACAGAATTCCTGACATTGATGTGGGCTGTAGACCATAGCAGAAGCAGTATTATATTCAAGCACAATCTGGAACTTTTTGACTGGGATAATCCCTCAGTCTACCATTACCACCAACTTGAAAACTCTGACATCTCCCTCAAAAAGCCGAAAGTTACTTAGCTACGCCCAATTCCCAAAGAGAAGAATAGTTACAATCTGAACAATTACTACATCCTCAGTGCCATAATGTCACATCAGTGGTTGCTTTTCTGACAGAGCTGTCAAGCAGCACAGAAATAACCTGCTCATTGTGGTTTCCGATAGGTCACTATTTTGAGATGGTGCTGTTGTGGAAATGTCACTGGATTACTAATCCTGACCAGGCTAATGCTCTGGCAGCTGGTGGAAGTTAAAAACAATTAATAACATATCGAGATTTAAAATCTGGTGTCAGTAATAGTGACCTTGAAGCCAATGTTGATTGGAAACACCAGTTTCCTTCCCGAATGTACTTTCAGGAAATGAGTCTCCTGCACTTCCTTGGTCTTGCCTAAAAATGACTCCAGACACACAGACGTGTGATAAACTCTTCAATGGTCTCTAAAACAGTCAAGCAAGACACTCCAATGCATCAAAGTACCCCGAGGTTTGGAAGGATAAAACCAACAGAAAACTCTGTATCAGAAAAAGGAATGGGAAACACAGTCCTGTTGACACTGCAGAGATCTCATTTTAACATCTGAGAGATTGTAACAGTTGTGTTCCAACTGTCTCCTGATCCATTTAGTGTCCAGAAATTCTTATTTGTATTCGGTGTCCTGACTTTCACAACCTTATGTGGGAGAGAACGCCCCAGGTTCACCAATGTCTGAGTACAGACATTTATTCACATCTCAATGCAAAGTGACCTGCCTGTACATAATACTGTGGCCCCTTGTTTTTGATGTCCAAGCCAAGGAAATTATCAGCTCTACTTCCAATCTGTCGGAGTTTCGTATATGTCACTGAGATCTCCACTCATTTTCCTTAACCCCATGGAATACAGGAGAAAGTGAGGTCTGCAGATGCTGGAGATCAAAGTTGAAACTTTATTGCTGGAACAGCACAGCAGATCAGGCAGCATCCAGGGAACAGGAGATTCGACGTTTCGGGCACAGGCCCTTCTTCAGGATGGAATACAGGCCCAATCGCCCCAAACTCTGCTCTCACAACAAGCCTGTCACCTAAGAGATCAGTCTGATCATCCTTCACTGCACTCCCTCAATGTCAGATTTGTCTTTTATGAAGTGAGGAGACATAAACTGCACACAACACTGCACAATGTTCAAGATGGGGTCTCAACAAGGCCTGTCCAGCTTCAGTACGACACCCATACTCCTGGATTCAAATCCCCCTGAAGTGATGTGCATTACACCATTTATCTTCCTGCCTGCTTTCTTTGCTGTAATATTGCTATCAGTGACTAGTGTACAGGGAGATCCAGATACTTTTCAATATTACAGGTCCCCACTTGGTGGGTTTATGCACACTGGTCAGCATGCCAATGCCATTTCCAGCATTGATTTCTCGGTTCAGGACTCACTGCCCGGCACTGACCTCGGAGGTCTGCACAGAAGAAACAAATAAAGAGCATAAATATCTTTAAAGATCAACATGTTTCAACTAATCCCTTTTCAAATGATAAGATGCCGTTCTATTGATCCCCCACCAAAGTGCACACCGTCACATCCACCCCCATTGCTCTCCATCTGCCATGTATTTGTCCAGTCACTCCACTTGTCTCAATCACCTTGGAGCTTTTTTTTTGCATACTCCTCAACCACTCACAATCCGAACTCATTTAGTGCTGTCAACAGACTGGGAAATATTGCATTTGATTCCCTCACCTAATTTTTTGGCATGCATTGGGAATAGTAAGGGTCCAAGCACCAATCCTTACAACACGCCATGATCATTTACTTCAAAACATATTGATTTATTCATGTTCACTGTTTCCTGTCAGCTCTCCTATTCTAAAACCATGTTCGTATTTTAGCCCCAATCCTGTAACACTTGACTTTTCACAATAAGCTAGAGTCTGTATCACTATCTTTCTGAAAATTCAAATGCATTGCTTCCATTGATTCTCCATATGTATCAACCAGTCCGTTTCTCAAATATGATTCTCATTTCATATTGACCCATTAAATAAGAACTAGGAGCGTCAATAAGATCATGGCCTTAGCTCCACTTACTCGCCCACTCACCATAACCTTTTGTTCCTTTACTGCTCACAAAATTATCTATCTGAGCTTCAAAAACATTCAATGATAAAGCCTCAGCTATTTTACTGGGCAGGGAATTCCACAGATTTACAACCTTCTTGGTCAAGAAGTTCCTTCTCAGTTCAATACTAAATCTGCTCCACCTAATTTTGAGATTTTGTACTCTTGTCCTAGTTTCACCTGCTACTGGAATCATCCTCTTTATTTCCATCTTATCTATTCCATTCCCAATTATATCTGTTTATATCCGATCCTCCCTTATTCTTTCAAATTCCAATCAATATATAATTCCAGTCTACTCAGTCTCTCCTCATTCACCAAACGCCTCAACTCCGGAACCAACCCAGCGAACCTCCTCTGCATCCACTGTAGTGCCAGGATATACTTTCTCAAGTAGGGAGACCAACACTGCACACAGTATTGCAGATGCGGCCTCCCCAGCACCCTGTACAGCAGCAACATAATCTCCCTGTGTTTAAACTCAATCTCTTTCTCAAAGAAGTACAACATTCCATTTGACGTGATAATAACCATTTGACCAACTTCTGTGATTCATGCACAAGGACACTCAGGTCCTTCTGCACAGACGCTGTCTTTTTTACTGTTATTCCGACCAAAATGGATGACTTCACATTTATTATAATTGTACTCAATCTGCCAGACCTTTGCCCACTCACTTAAACTATTTATGTTGTTTTGTAAAGTTTATCAGTCCTCTGCGCATTTGCTCTGCCACTCATTTCCATATCATCTACAATCTTTGAGACATTACACGTTGTCCCCAACTCTAAATCGTCGAAGTAAGCTGTGAATAATTGCGGTCCCAGCAGTGTTCCCAGAGGCACACCAGTAGTCATTGATCAGCAACCAGAAACTCACTCTTGTATTCCCACTCTATGTTTCCTGTTAGTTTACCAATCCCCTACCAATGTGAATACATTACCCATAATGCCACGCATCCTTCCCTTATGCAGCAGCTTTGTTTTTTCTTTGGCGGCACTGTGTCGAATATCTTTTGTAAATGTCGGTACACCACATGTTCTGGGATCACCCTGGTCATAATGTCTTCACAGATTTCCATTAAATGTGTTAATCATGACCTGCCTTTCATGAACTGATGCTGTATCTGTCCAACTGAACAATTTCTAACTCGATGCATTGCTATTTTTTCTTTGATTACAGATTGAAGTATTTTCCCCACTACACATGTTAGGCTAACCGGTCTATAATTCCTCACATTTTTTCTACCCTTTTTAAACAATGGTGTCTGATTTCCTGTTTTCTAATCTGCTGGAGCTGCACTAGAGTCCAGTGAATTTAGAAAAATTCCACAAATGCATTTTCTATTTCTTCCACCACCTCTGCTAGTACCTTTGGATGATTTCCATCAGGGCCGGGAGACTTATCTACCTTTAGATCCATTGGCTTGCCCAACACTATCTCGCTTGTGAGAATGGCAGTTTCCAGGTCTTCAAATGCCTTCCTCTCTTTGACAATTCAGGCACGTTATTGGTGTCCTTCACTGTGAAAACCGAATAAATATCTGTTCAATTCCTCGGCCATTTCCTCATTGAATCCCCCTTCTCACCCTCTTAAGGACCAATGGTTACCTTCGCCATTCTTTCAGTTCAAATATTTTTAGAATCTTTTGCTTTCTGTTTTTTATATTCTGAGGTACTCTCATAATCTATCTATCTGATGTTCCAAGATAGTTTTTTTTGTTGCTTTCTTTTAACATGTATAGTTTTCCCAATCTTCTAGTTTCCCATTGGTCTTTGCCATTATTTATGCCATTTATTTTATTTCGATAGCCTCCCTTATTTCATGAGACATCCATGGCAGCTTACCCTTCTCCGACAATCCTTCCTTTTCACTGTTATATGCTGGTGGTGACCATTAGGAAAAAAACTGCTTTGAAAGCCTGCCAATGTTCATCAATAGTTCCACGTTAAAGTCTTTGGTTCCAGCCACCTTCGCCAATTCCTCCCTCATCCTATTGTAGTCTCCTTTGATTCAGCACAGGACCCTGGCATTGGACTTTATCTTCTCACCGTCCATCTGTACTCTAAATTCAACCATACTTTCAGTCCCACTAATATCTCCCAAAACACTTATTTACTAATTTCATTCTTTTTCTCTCGTGACTTAGGCTTTCCAGTCTTGCTGGGATGATTTGATATTTTTTTTCGTCTGGGAAGACTGAACTGAAGTATTTGCTTCATAGTTCTGCTATTGCCCTGTTCTCTATTCTCCTCCTTCTGCGTTCAGACTGTAACGAAGTCTGCACGTGTTTTCTCTAATTTTTCCATTTCACTCTTTTAATTCTTATAAGATTCTCTTCAGAAGACCATCAATTCGTGTCAACACCATACAATCACTGGAGCATTGTCCTTGTACCGTCAAAAATACAACATGCACTACAGTAGTCCCACTCTACGACATGAAGCCTTTCGCTGTGAATGTTATGACACTTCCAGACCTTGTCCAAGTCCTATTTAGAAGGTATGAGGTTACGAGGACAACTCCACCTCAGGAAGTACATTGCAGACCCCAACACCCTCTGGGTGAAAAACAATCCGCAAATCCTCTCTAATCCTCAAACCCTTCACGTTAAAAGTGTGCTCCCTGTTCTTGCCCTTTGACTAAAAGGAACAACTGCCGTGTGTCCATCCTGTCCAAGACCGTCGTAATCTTATCCTTCTGAATCACGTCCCCTGAACCTTCTCTGCTCCAAAGTAAATAACCCGAGCTTATCCAGCCTCTCTTCATGGCTGATATGTTCAATTCTCGGGAACATCCTGGTGAATCTCCTCTGCACCCCCTCCAGTGGAACTAAATCCTCCCTGTAATATGGCTCCCTGAACGCCTCAAAATATCCCCTCGTGGCCGAACCAAAGTCCCGTATAGCTCTTATGATCTATGCCCCGATGAGTCAAGGCTATTTACTATTCCTAATGCCTTCTTAACTCCACTACTACCCTGGCTAGTCACATTCAGTGATGTGTGAAGAAGCAGCATCTTAGCTTCTTGGTGTGCTGCTGTTCATTGAGTACTCCCCTGTCTAGTTCCTTCTTCCAAAGTGCATCACCTCATATTTATCAGGGTTGCATTCTATCTGACATTGATCTGCCCATCTGACCATTTCATCTCTAACTCCCTGTAAGATAAGGCTTTGCTCCACACTGCCAATCACCTGGTCAATCTTTGTGTCGAACATACACTTATTTAACACACTTTTCCTCCCCCCTCCACATTCACATCTGCATCATTTGTGAATACCACAAATAATAAGGGATACAGCACTGAGGTACACCAGGGGTCACAGGTCTCCAGTCACACAAACAATCTTATTCCACCACCCTGTGTCTCCTGCCCCGAAGACAATTTGAATGTCATTTACCAAGTTACCCTTGATACTATGGAATTGTACTTTCTTTTTCAGTTTTGCATGTAAAGCTTTGTTAAAGGCGTTGCTGAAGAAAAAAACATATAAACAACTTCCTCCAAAAAAAGCAATAAAATTTGTTCGGCATGACCATCCTCTGACAAGTTCATGCTGACTATCCCTGATCAGACATTCCCTGGTTAATCTGTTCTGCATGATGTCCTTGTGGAATACCTTGGGATTCTCGGTACTCTTGCTCTGACTTGTTTATGCCCCTGCGTTCATTACTCCCCTCTGTGTGAATTTTTTAAAATGTTTCATTTCGATTACCTCTCATTCTCTGAAACTCTCTCGAACACAGGCGGAGTTTCCTCATTAGACAATCTTGCTACCTGAGGGATTGATCTCGAGAATGTCCTAACAGACCTTACAATGTTTGTATAAATAACAACCATTGTCTGTCTTTCATTAAATCATTTTAATATACTTTTCAAATTCACTGAAGCCAACTTTATCCTCGTATCTTAATGGCATGCATGACTCAGGTAATGACCAGTAATATAAGAAAGAAAACTGCTTTGTATTCAGATGTCATTTAAATTCAAAATATTAAGCTTACTATTCCCAAAAGCTCCTTTCCAACAAAGTCTTTAATTACCTCTTCTGATCACACATCAGTAATTCCAAAACAGCCTGATCTCTAGCTCGGTGGTCAACATATTGTCAAAAGAACCCATCTCATACACGGTCATGAAATCCTTTTTCCCAGCGTTAACATTCACTTGGGTTAACTTGTTCAGATATAACTTGAAGCTGTCCATTATTACTGCAGTACATACAAACTTATATCTAATTTCCTGTTTTATAACATACCCAACATTTGTATCACAATTTTGACTTTGATATATAACTCTCATCAATGTTTACTGTTTCAAAGCTCCACCTTACCAGCTTCCGTGGAATCTGAGTGACGTGGGCTCTGGGGAGATTAACGGTAGATTCAGGCGAGATGTTTGGCAAGGCATATTCCAACATTGATATCATCTCAACACACCTGACATGTTCTTTTCAAGTGTCATTGTGACATTATCACCAGATCTCCCGTAATGCTGATGGAGTTAAGAAGGACAGTGATCTTGCAGCAATGCTGTGTATTCCCCATAGAGCTGAGACTGCTCTAACCTGGGTGGGAACCTTACAGTACGCTGGCAAAGTGCTGCTGCTGCTGTATAGGGTCTCTGTGAGATCACATCTCGAGTAGTGTTAACAGAGTTACTTTCCTCACTGAGGAAAGGATATTGGAATTAACTCGAGGATTGTTCCCTCAATTGATTTCTGCAAGAATCTCTACAGTGTGGAAGCAGTCCATTTGACCCATCGACAACACACTGATCCTCCGAAGACCATCCCAACCAAATCCCACCACCCACCCCACCCAATCTTTATAACCTGGCAATTTCCATGACTGATGCACCTAGCCTCCACATCCCCGGACATTATGGGTAATTTAGCGTGGCTAATCTACCTTAACTACATATCTTGGGAATGTGGGAGGAAATTGGAGACTGTATTTGTACAGGAATCTCTGGTGCAGTGAGGCAGCAGTGTTAACCACTGAGCTACCCACTGTAAGCAACACAACTTGCCTGCATATTTCAGCTCTTTAAAAGTGACAGTTGAGTAGGGAGATTTCATAAGTCCCCAAAATTGTTGTTGAGCGATAGGAGGAGGGCGTTGAGATCTTGAACGGCTTGGTCAGGAACAGGAGCAGGACATGCAAACCATCGAGACTATAATATAGGGACAGCAGGAGCAGGACATGCAGCCTAATAAGTGTGTAAGGCAGGAACAGAATGAGTCTAATCAGCCACTCAGGCATTTTACACAGCAATTGGAAAAGATCTTTTACAATCTTGTGCTTGGTATATGGGAATTCTGAAAGGAAGCATAGAGGTTATAAAAAGCAAAGAACTTGGAATAACCAGCTTCTCTATGGAATGGAAAGTAATGAGAAATTTATAGATAATGAAGGCAAACTGTTAGAATCCGTTATGAAGGAATTAATAGCAAGATATTTTCAAAGTCAATACACAATCCAGCACAGTCAACATAGCTTTATAAAGGATAAATCATGTTTGAATGATTTGACTAGCTTTCTTAAAAATTGACAAACAAGGTGGATAGTGGGGATCATATAGATGTATTATACCTGGATTTCCAGACAGCAGTGTATAACGTGATTCACAAAAGATTAATATGCACGAGAAGATCACATGGGGAAAGGAAAGATTTATTTGCTAAGAGAGATGATTGGCTAAGCAATAAAAAGCTATGATATGGAGCAGCTGGACTGGGTCAGACAAGGTCAAAATTCACACGACAGTAGGTTTTAGTGCAACGGGTGTAATTGAAAACACAAGCTTCCATAGCGCTGCTCCTTCATTAAGTGTTAGAGAGAGAGGACTACCTTAAACACAGAAGTTATAAGGATTGTACAACTCATGCGCATGAAAGGTACGCACCTAGGATGGCTCTTAAGTCATTAGTCATTTAGAATGGAGGTTCATGTCTTGATTGTTTAAATGCAAATCGCAGAATTTATTTCAAGTCACTGCCTAGAGATACCTTCAGGCATTATTGATGTAAAAGAGGTGACCCCTCCAGTCAGACAATGTATTTCTGGCGAGAGGTCTTGTTTGGAGTCTGTCTGTGTCTTCGCCTGGAGTCAGATTGGGCTTGTTCCCAAAGTACGAGTTCATAAAATACAGCATTGCTTGACTGCCTCCAAATTGTATGTTTTGGGAACGAAATAAAGTGTATCTGCAAATCCAAACGTACACATGCAATTTCACCCCACAAATTTATACGTGCATACATATGTGTGTGAAGGACGGTGTCTGTGTGAAGGGCAGAGAGACAATGTGTGTAAGTGAGAGAGACTAAGGGGGTATGTTTGTGTGAGTACAGGAGGGAAACAGAGTGAATGTGGGCATGGGTGTGACAGAGCAGAGTGTGCGTGTGCACATATGAGACAGGATGATTATGAATGTGCATGTGTGTGGAGCGGATAGGGAGAGTGTGCATCAGTGTATATAATGGAGAGAGTGAGAACGTGTGCTTGCCAGACTAAGACACAGACAAATTTGGCAGCTCCGTTTCCCCACACACTCACTCCGTGGTTTCAGAGCTTCTCCTCTCTGCAGCCTCTGCTCCATTGTTATTCATGTTGCAGACCCAGATGCTGTAACTACAGTCCTCATGCTCCATCGACAGTTGGGTCACCAAATCCTCAGGTCTCCCTGAATGTCTGAGGTCGCTCACAGCACAATCTCCAGCAAACCATCCCCAGCAGCTCCACTAACTTTTCAATAACAGGAGACAGTCAGAAACCCCTGAGCTACAAGTTGGATGCCTGCTCCTTTACCAAAATATTCGAGGGGCTTCCTCGTGTAACTGACCGCACGATCAGCTGAGAGGGACAAACACAGGTGTTCAGTGGACAGGCACAGACCAAGTTTCAAAGGCGTGAGTCAAAGCTACTGGAATCCTCCTGCCCTACATGGAACACCACATGGGACACAGCGGGAAGTGAACATCAGCCCGACACACACCATTTCAATGTTTTTGAGCTTCATAATGCCAGCACTCTATACACCATGTAGCCAAAAACCAAAGCCAGGGAAAGATACAGACAGAAGAAGAAAATAATAAACTGATAACTTCGAGAAAATATGATTAAGGAGGCATGGGAATGGACATAACTGGAGAAGGGAGAAAATGATGGGACAAATCACAAGAATGCAAACATTGAATAAAGACATTGCCAGATCAGCTGGAATTTCCATTGCCTCAAAGTCTGAATCTGCCGCACAGAACCAGCCCTGACACCATAAACTGCGACAAGGTAACAGCCAGGATGGAGAGCTGTGCAGACCGTGATCAGGGATTACTCCCTAAACTGGACTATCTGCCCAGCATTGCAAACCTTTGCCAATATATTGCAACTCTCCACCACGACCGTCTGTCTCTTACCTTTGAACAAAATTTATATCCATATGTCTAGTTCTCCATATATTCATATGAACAAACCGTGTTAACCAGATGCCCATGTACAACATTATTAAACGCCTTCCCAACGTCTATATTGGCAATGTACACCTTTCTGCCGCAATTAATCATCTTAGTTGCTTCTTCAAAGAACTCAGACAAGTTAGTGAGACACAATGTCACTTGCACAAAGCCATGTTGAAGATCCCTAATCAGTTATTCCCGTTCAAAATACGGGCAGATCCAATGCCTCATCATCCCCACCATCGAATTACCCACTACTGACATCAGGCTCACTGGCTTTTCCCTATCACCTTTAAATCTTAAATCATTTAAGTAGTGGCACCACATTAGGCAACCTCTAGTGTGGGATATAGGTAAAGTAGTGTTACTTCTGCAATTATAATTACTTATGTTAGGTAAATGAACTCACATCAGTGTGTAATTATTTCAACCAACAGCTGAGTCAACAAGAATGGAAACTATGTGAAGTAAATACATAATTGTTTTTGTATTAGCTTAAATGTACCTGTAAAGAATGATAGATGTTACAGACAAATAGATAAGGTGCTGTGAGGGGAGGGAGTTAAGCCAGTCATGCTTGCAAAAGGGATAGGTATTAGCATCTGTTTCCCACTTTTACAGAAACACAGGAACAAACCCAAATTAGAAGGTCATAAGCATCAGTATGGATGGGGAAAGCACAGATGGAGGGAGTAGATAATGGTGAAAAAGGATATGCCTAACAATGGACCACATGAGGATGTGGTCAAACGGCCTTGTGAGGCCAGAAATACGCATTTTGGCACAGACAAGGCCGGATAAGGCAACCGATAATCAGGAGTAATGGGTGCCGGTCTTAGAGAAGTGGAAGATTTAAACGGGGAGGAGCAATGGGATAAAAAAAGGAACCAAACTACATAAATATCGTGTATTAGTTGAATTCAGTGTGTGTGAGTCCCTGCCTTGTAGACAGTGGACATCGCACCCTCTTGCAAGAGTAAAGTAAAGGACACTACTGATGCAGGTTTTGTCTCGGACTGAAATTATTGACGTGAGTGAGCTTTGATTCTCACAACTGGGATGTCCGGGATGTTCTTCCATCGCCGGGGGGAGTGGCTGGCCCTGGACACTGGAAAGATGCGTCCCGTTCCCAATTAACGAGTGGTTTCGTGTCCCGGTTTGGTCCGCTCCCTTTGGCGACTGTTATGAATCCCACAAGAGAGACATCTGAATCAGACAGTGACAGGAGGTCGATAGAAAATACGGTGAAAAGGGGCCAGGCAACTCTGTGCACAGACCAAGGAAAGAAAACTGGCTTTTCAGTATTGCCTTGGTGGCCGAGAAAAGGTGTATTTAATCGTTGAGGGACTGGTGAGGGCCCGGGAAATGGGAGGTAGGCAGAGTAACTGTCACGGAGGAAAGGAAGAAAAGCTCCCTGGAAACGTTCCTCCTGAAAGTCCGTTGGAGAGGATGTTGCAGGAATGAACAAGCAATACCTGTACAAGGGCAAAAGATAAAAAGAAAATGATTAAATATTGCTGTTTATTATGCACCAAAGAACCAATCCTTTGTCCGGCTGTCTTCTGGCCAAAATATAGTTCGGACGAGGATTGGGTCTGTCAGTATTTAGATTTGTATGTGAATAAAAAATAACCTTTTAGTCAAGAGGAGGCGGACTATGCATCCTGTTGGAAGGGCAGTTTGGGAATGATGGTAGTAAGGATAAGGGATTTCTCCTCTGGCCCACCCCGCTCCTGGGATCCTCTTGGCTGCTTGCCCCCCACTCCCCCACACACCATAAAATCAGATTAGATGAAAATGGGGGAGGAGGAGAGACAGGCAGACAGGGACAGGAACGGATGACTTATAAAAGGAGGAGGAAGGGGCGGTGGACCAGGATGTTGTTGTTCCCTACCCTCAATCCTCAACAAAAGAAAGGAAAGATAAAGTAGACGGAGAGGAGGCCTCCGGAGGATCTAAACCAAAGCCGAAGGGGAAAAACAAAAACAGAGAAAAAAGGGAAGAACGTAACGAATTATCCCCTTCGGGAGGTATCAATAGGGGACAAAGAGATTGGGTTTGTAAGTGCCACGCTCACCAGTGGGGAGGTCAGAACATTCAAAAAGGAGATGAAGGTCCTGGTTGAGGATCCAGTAGGGTTGTCTGAACAAATTGATCAATTTTTGGGGCCCAATCTGTGTCCGTGGGCTGAGTTAATGTGTACTTTGTATATACCATTTACTGGGGAAGAAAGAGGACTTATGCGAGGAGCAGCCATTAAAACATGGGACAGGGCACACCCCATTGGAGATGGGGATGCTGGACAGGGAGAGATGATGTTTCCCTACAGAGACCCCCAGTAGGAAAATCAAAACCCGGAGCATCGAGTAGAAATGAGGGAATTGAAAGACCTAATTCTAAAAGGAATAAGAGAGGGAGTTCCGAAGTCACAGGATTTGACTAAAGCCTTTGAAGTTAGACAGGAGAAAGATGAGACTCCCTCAGCTTTCTTGCAAAGATTAAGAGACTCAATGCAGAAATACTCGAGAATGAAGCCTGAGGACCCAGTGGCACAGGGTCTTTTGAAAGTACATTTTGTGACAAAGGCATGGCCAGACATACAGAGAAAGATACAGAAGATAGAAGGGTGGAGCGAAAAACCATAAGATGAATTGTTAAGAGTGGCACAGAAAATGTTTGTAAAGAGAGAGGATGAGAGATAAAAACGGAAGGTAAAAATGATGGTAGCTATGATTGAAGAGGCAGTTAAGAAAAGAATGGAACCAATAGTGAGCAACCGGAGCGGTGGGTGGCAGCATGTAGGACAGAGAGGAAAGGGGAGAGGGAGAGGACAAGGGGGAGCATTTGATAGAGGGTTCGGGTGACAGGGGCAGAGATGGAAGTCTCCACAGGCAGGATGCTATTATTGCAGAAACTCGGGCATTTTAAGCGTGAGTGTCCTGATCTATACAGGAAAGAAAGGGCAATTCCGCTTTTGAATTTTGATGAAGAATAGGGGTGTCAGGGGTTCCTGCCCCCGGGGAGCCACCAGGAACTCTTGAGAAAGTTGAAGGTGGGACCCTGTAGTGAAGAGGTAGTCTTCCTAGTAGACACGTTGGAAGCACGGCCATTGCTGAATTTTAAACCAAAGAAAGTAGGAATGTCAACACGGTCAATTACTGTTTCCGGTGTAAAAGGGGAAGGATTTACTGTTCTAGTATTTTAACCTATGATGATAGAAGGTCCTAAGGATAGGGTCACAGGGGAACTGTTGTATATCCCTGATATAGGAAGTAACTTACTAGGGAGAGATTTAATTATCCTCTTAGAACTGGAGATTTGAATTCAGGAAAAATAATTAGTTGTACAAATGGCAATGTTGACAGAAGATGTGCAGAGAGAGGTAGACCCTATTATATGGGCTAGAGAAGGGACTCGTGGAAAAGTACAGATCCGTCCCCTAGAAATAGGTTTAAAAAGGAAAGGGGTCGTTGTTTATGAGGAACAATATCCCATTTCCATAGAAGGTAAACGAGGACTGCAGCCAGTAATTGAGGGGCTAGAGATAGACTGTTGGAGCCATGTATGTCTCCTTATAATATCCTAATTCTACCATTGCGGAAATCTGATGGAACGTATCGATTGGTGCAGGATTTAAGAACATTGAATCGAATAGAACAGGTCAGGCACCCAGTGGTGTCAAACACCTACACGTTATTAAGTAAGATCCCTCATGACCACAAATGGTTTAGTGTGATAGATTTAAAGGATGTCTTTTGGGCTTGTCCCTTGGCGGAGGTAAGTCGGAATTTTTTTGCCTTTGAATGGGAAGATCCCAAGACAGGACGGAAACAGCAATACCGGTGGACTATGCTCCCCAGGGTTTACGCAATCCCCAAATTTATTTGGACAGATGTTAGAACAAATAGTGGAGAAATTTAACAGCTCCAAGGGAACTGTTGCAGTATGTAGACGACCTCTTAGTAACAGGAAAGAGAAGAGAAAGAGTAGTAGAAGCCACTAAAAAAATATTGAATTTCCTGGGTCAGCAGGGACTGTGAGTATCTAAAAACAAAATACAATATGTGGAGCGAGAAGTGAAATACTTGGGACATTTAGTGAGGGAATGCGAAAGATAAGCCCGGAACAGTTATAGGGAACAGTGGGGATTCCGCTGCCCAGGACTAAACGGGAATTACGTACTTTTTTGGGTTTAAAGGGCTATTGATTGTGGATAGATTCTTATGCTCAACAGACTAAGAAATTATATCTCAAACTATTAGAGGAGGAATCAAAGTGTCTGAGTTGTGAAGAAGAGGAAAAAGAACTATTTAAGAATTCAAAAGAGATCTGAGCCATGCCCCCATGTTAGCCTTACCTTCTCTAGATAAGCCTTTCCACCTCTTTGCTACCGTAGATAAGGGAGCGGCTTTGAGAGTATTAACCCAGAGGTGGGGTGGAATGAAACAGCCAGTAGCATATCTTTCGAAGCTATTAGATCCAGTATCCCGGGGGTGTCCTGAGTGTGTGCAGGCCGTGGCTGCCACTGCACTGTTGGTGGAGGGAAGCAGAAAGCTTACATTTGGGGGAGCCACACCAAGTGAGAATGATCCTAAACCAAAAAGCTGGGCGATGGTTGGCAGACTCGCGGGTTCTGAAATATGAGGCAATATTAATAGAAAAGGATTATCTAGTGTTGGTCACGGACAATTGTTTAAATCCAGCTGCCTTTCTTTGGAAAGGATAAGGAGAATCTCCTCAGAATCCAGAGCACAACTGCCTTGACGTTATAGAATACCAAACTAAGGTCTGCATGGACCTGAGAGATGTTCCACTTCATGCAGGGGCCTGACGTTTTATAGGCGGATCATCCCGGGTGACTGAAGGGAAAAGACATAATGAGTATGCAGTTGTAGACGGGACGAAAGGTAGGGTGGTAGAGGCAGGAAGGTTGCGAAATGGGTGGTCAGCTCAGACCTGCGAATTCTACGCATTGGAAAGAACCTTTAGGGCGTTTGAAAATAAAGAGGGAGCAGCATACAGTGACTCTAAGTATGCATTTGGTGTTGTGCACACTTTTGGAAAGATATGGCAGGAAAGAGGACTGATCAATAGACGGGGGAAGGAATTAGCACATCAGGAGTTGATTAAAGGGGTCTTGGAGTCCCTATTACTCCCCCGAGAAAAAGCGGTAGTGCATGTAAATGGTCATCAGAAAGGAAATGAACCAGAAGTTAGGGGGAATAGATTAGCCGATGAAGTGGCTAAGGAAGCAGGCC
Organism: Chiloscyllium plagiosum; assembly: GCF_037043375.1. Lineage (NCBI taxonomy): Eukaryota > Metazoa > Chordata > Chondrichthyes > Orectolobiformes > Hemiscylliidae > Chiloscyllium > Chiloscyllium plagiosum. The sequence goes on along the minus strand of NW_028270182.1, from coordinate 51,786,446 downwards.
TGGACCCAGAAGGAGTGGTGATTCATTCCCTAATAACTGCTGTCCCTGATCCCCGGAAGCTCCTACATTTAATGAAAGAGATGAAAAAGAATTGAAAGTTTTAGGGGCTGCAAAAAAAAAAAAACAGCAGATGGGCAATGGATGTTACCTGATGGAAGGGAAATGTTAAACAAAATGATGATACGAGAAATTATGGCTGTCCTACACCAAGGCAGCCACTGGGGAGTACAAGCATTGTGTGATTTAGTTCTTAGGGAATATGGATGTAAAGGAATACATACAAATGCTAAACAAATATGTGAGGGATGTATAATATGCACAAAGGTAAATAAGAAAGTCTTGAGAAAACATACCCCGGGAGAAAGAGACCCAGGATTGAGACCCTTCCAGAGTATACAAGTAGATTATACTAAACTACCCAGAGTAGGAAGACTAAAATATATGCTGGTCATAGTAGATCATCTATCTGGTTGGGTTGAGGCATACCCCCTAGCTACTGCCACTGCGAGTGGTGTGTCTAAAACAATATTAGAGCACATAATTGCCCGATATGGGCTAGTGAACCGTATAGATTCCGAACAAGGAACTCGTTTTACCCCTAAATTGTTACAGGAGATAATGAAAGGGTTAGGAATTTCCTGGGAGTTCCATGCTCCATGACACCCACCATCATCAGGAAGGTTTGAGAGAATGAACCAAACACTCAAACGACAGCTCTCTAAATTGATAATAGAAACCAGACTCCCTTGGACAAAATGTTTACCTTTCGCTCTCTTGCGAGTACGAACAGCACCAAGGAAAGATTTGGGACTATCCCCCTATGAAATCATATTTGGATTACCTGATCTGGGAACCAACGGAGAATTGACAATTCCCGAAACTAAAGATTTGTTATAAAGAAATATATACTGGCCTTGTCCGCATCTTTGTCTCTCCTCAGGAAACAGAGTTTATTGGCACAGACTCCGCCACTTGAATTCACCGTCCATCCCATCCGGCCGGGAGATTGGGTCTTAGTAAAATCATGGACAGAAACTAAATTGCAGCCGGACTGGGAAGGGCCGTATCAGGATCCTTTGATTACCGAAACGACAATAAAGACAGCGGAGAAAGGCTAGACTCACTACACTCGGATCAAAGGGCCAGTGAAATTTCCAGTTGAGGAAGAAGTCTGGACAGCCGAATCAACGCAAGACCTGCTGAAACTCAGGCTGAAGACACTTAGAGTAACTGATTATACAGTGGCGACGCGAGCGCGGGATTATTTCTGTATATTGTGTATTAGGTTTTTTTGTGCTTCAGCACAATTTTTAGAATGCTGGGGATGCTTAGAGTTATGATGCTCGCTCTCTTAGTAATGGGATTTTGTCAACTATAATTTTCATATGTGTTATTAACGGTCTCTAAGTCTGATAATCAGCAAGTAATAGACCTGATGCATGTAACTTAGTAAATTGTGGGGATGTAGATAATCAGAGACAGTACCGCTGCTCAGAGATACATCTTAAGTCCTTTGGGGATGGTACTTGGTATAATGGTCTTATCACAATACACAGGGCCACCTTCCAATCACCTCTCGATTGTCCCGATAAAGAGCGTAGCCCAATATACCTAATGATAAAGAAAATCACATGGCACAAAGCAATTCTCGGTGTCGTGGGGGGGGGGGGGCACCTATGAGATACAATTAGATGAAACATTTGGGATAGAAATGTAAGCAAACGGGAAAGATTTCTCGGGCTGTTGTTTTCAAATTAGCGTAGGAAAGGGAAAACGGGCAGAACTATTGGATAATAAGGTACAACCTTTTACCCCTCCCGATGATCCTAAATTAGTAAATATAATGGAGATAAAGGACTTGAAACAGACCATCGAAATAGAAACTGGATATGGGGATGCAAATGCCTAGGTTGAAGGGTAAAGTGTACTGTAAAAAGTCTGAACAAGAGCAATTACTATGCGTGTGCCTCTGGTAGGCCCGTGGCCCTGGTGGTTCCCTTTCCGCTTGGGTGGAAGCGAGACAGGAAGGGCATGAAATGCATAATAGCCCTGTAACAGGATAAGACTGCATGGAATGATATGAATTGCACCTCTCTATCTCTGATGTTCCCTCACTTGGAGAAGAAAGATTCAATAGCCCCCTCTATGTTTTCAGCTGCAGTCGGAAATCACACAACGTGTGCGCGTAGACAAGGTACAAATCGGTCTAGAGATGTGGGGGAGCTGAAAGTATGTACAGAGATTACGAATGTCTCCGAAACGGACAAGGGAGGGAACTACTCAGCACCAAAGGCTCCCCGAGCGGATCTGTGGTGGTACTGTGGAGGCAAACTATTGAGACACAACCTACCACCGGATTGGAGAGGGATATGTGCAATTGTACAATTGGTAATTCCATTTACCCTGGCATTTGTGAAGGAAAAGATAGTGGGGCAAAAGGGGAGGAGTAAGAGATCACTGTTCGAAACTTCTTTCGATGACAGGATTTATCTCAATTTTGTAGGAGTTCCTAGGAGGGTACCTGATGAGTTCCAGGCTCGTAATCAGATTGCAGAAGGCTTTGAGTCTGCTCTCTTTTGGTGGATAACAATTAATAAAAATGTACATTGGATAAATTACATTTTCTATAATCAACAGCGATTTATAAATTATACAAGAGATGCGGTTAAAGGAATATCAGAACAGCTTGATGCGACAAGTGGGATGGCATGGAAAACAGAATGGCCCTTGATATGATTTTAGCGAAAAACGTGTGTGTGTGTGTCTGATATTAAGAGGAAGCTGTTGCACCTTTATTCCTAATAACACTGCACCTGATGGTTCAATTACTCGGGCCTTAAGGGAATTGAATACCTTAGCAGAGGAACTGGCTAAGAATTCAGGAGTAGACACATCTCTCACGGGATGGCGTGAATTATGGTTTGGGAAATGGAAGGGGTTGGGGGGTGGTTTCCATCCTTACTTCCCTGATAGTAGTAGCGGGGTAGTGGTAGCCATTGGCTGTTGCATCATGCCCTGTATACGAGGACTCACCCAAAGACTGATTCAGACAGCCTTAATAAAACAGATACCCCCAAAATGGAATCAGGCAGAGGAACTTTGTCGATTAAATAATGAGGGGATGAGTGCGACCAAGATGGATGAAATCTCCAGAATGATGTTTGCGAATATTGGGGGCAATGCTTAAAAGAAAAATGCAGAAGATAATAAATGGTACTGAAAGAAAAAGGGGGAAATTGTGGGATATAGGTAAAGTAGTGTCACTTCTGCAATCATAATTATTTATGCAAGGTAAATGCACTCACACTGGTGTATAATTGTTTCAACCAAGAGCTGAGTCAACAAGAATGAAAACTATGCGAAGGAAATATATAATTGTTTTTGTATTATCCAAAATGTGCATACAAGAATGAAACGTGCCTGCAAACAATGGTAGATGGTATAGACAATGAGATAAGGTGTTGTGAGGATGTAGGTTAAGTCAGATATGCTTATACAAGCAGTAGTTATAAGCATCTGTTTCACACTATTGCAAAAACACAAAAACAAACCCCAATTAAAAGGTCATTAGGATCAATCTGGTTGGGGAAAGGGAGGAAATGTGACAAGTGAGGGATTTAGATAGTAGTGATGGAGGATATACCTAACAATGGACAACAGCAGGATGTGGTGAAATGGCCAAGTAAAATTTGTACTTTGTTAAGCACAAGGCCGGATAAGGCAAGAGAGAAACAATAGTAATGGGCACCGGGTTTGGAGTAGTGAGTCGTATATAACATATGTATTTGCTAAACTTTGTGTGTGCCTTATTCCAGGCACCACGCTTGCAAGCGTCTAATAAACATACTGATTGCTTCAGATCTTGTCTTGGACTAAAATTATTGAAGTGAGTGAGCTTTGTTTCTCTAAGTCTGTAATTTAAATTTACTGTGCTTTCTATTCTCTCAAGTTCTCATATTACTTGCTCCTCGTTTTCTTCTTAACTTTGAGACAAATCTCAAAATTCCGGGCACAATAAAAGCGATATGAATTATAAATTAGTACCTGGACAAGAGAACCAATGAACAGATACATAGACGTCTTGAACATGAGGGCTGGGCATTGAGAGCAGAGGCTCAGTGGATAGCACTCGTGTCTCACAGTGTTATGCACTTGGGTTTGTTTCCATCCTCGGCCACATGTTTGTGTGGAGTTTGCATGTTCTGGTTTTCTCCCACAATCCAAAGATGTGCAGATTAGGTACATTGGCCATGCTAAGCAGCATGTTCTGTTCAGGGATGTGTCGGTTCTGTGCATTAGTCAGGGGTAAATGTCCAGTAATCTGAGAGCAGAGTGGTGCTGAGTGGATTATTCTTCGGAACGTCAGTGTAGACTTGTTGGGCCGAATGGCCTGTTTCCACACAGTAGGGATTCCATTATCTTAGAATTGTGTTTCGCTAAACAAAACTGGCATTTTTTAAATGTTGCATTTAAAACTTATCTTTAACTGTCAATTGTCAATCTTGTAAAATATCTCAATGTTAGTGGAATCAATGTTCAAACAAAACACTGCACATAAAGCCACACAAAGATCTTCGTGACCATCTAATTACTGTTCAGTGGAATAATCACAGTAAAATTTTATTGTTCCTGAGATCAATCCCCACTATCACAATAAGGATCTGGTTATCATTCCCTCCAATAAATGCAATCATTGTCCCTCTGGTATTTCAGTTCAGTAGTTATACACCATACTGGTTGTTCAAAGCATGGTTATTCTTTATTATGAATGGCCAAGGATTCTAACGGCAAGAGATGTTCGATCTGATTTGTTGCATGTTCTCAAACAGGTTTTCACTCTAAATTTGGCAAAAAAAAGTGTTACTTTGGTCTTGTTTAACTGCTGATGCTAACATTTTCAGTTCATGTTCATTAAACATATTTGGAGAAAGTGAGGAAAGCTGTAGCATTGGAAAAGGGCAGACACATTCAAAAAGCAGGAGTATCAACCTGTCGGGCATTAGGCCATCATCAGAAAAGATTCCTGATGAAGGACTCATTCCCAAAACGTCGATTCTGCTTTTCCTCGAATGCTGCCTGACCTGCTGTGCTTTTCTGGCACCACACTCTTTTGACATGAGAAATATTTGACTAAATATTCAGAGATAATACTAAAAGTTGCCTCTGCCAATTTAATTTACTGTGCTTTCTATTCACTGAAGTTTTCATGTTAATTGCTCCTCTTTTTCTTAAATTTGACACAAATTTCAAAATGCAGAACACATTAAAATTCACATGAATTATAAATTTGATTTCTCAACAAGAAAACCATGTGCACTGCAATATTTAGTATTCTTGAACAGCCTACACATTTGAAAGAAAAAACAATTCCTTCCAAAAAATGTTTGCACGTCTGTATCTTTCTTTCAATTCAATAATCCTGCAAATAGTTTATAATTGTCAGTTGATCTCTCTGAATGAATACCTCATGAAATTCAATGTAACAGCTGAAAAATTAACAACGGATTGATAATTGGGTGTTAAAGATCTTATTTGAAGCCAACAAATGTTTGGTATTTACTTGAATTCCACCAGAAAACATTCTTGAATCATAATACAAGAAGTGAGATATGTGAGAGATGAGCAAACCTTATGTTTAAATGAACAAACTCCAATATTTTCAAAGCATTTCAATCTTACGGTCAAAATTAACAGGTGAATGGAAAAATAAAAACAAGTTTCTGACAATTCATAAACTGAACAACAATTACAAATTCACTTTGATCAAAGGACAGAGTAATATTTAGATGAATCGCAACATTTAGTTACAAAGTAGGTAACCAGCTGACTGATAAGTAATAGCATTTGTTAGTTTACTGAAGGAGATATCAACTTTATTTACAATTTATAGCACGACAGAATAATGTTTAATGTTTTTCAATTGTTTGGACTTGCCTCTTTGCAACAAAATAAAGGATCAATCTCATTACTTAGACATCGTAATCTTTAATTCTGCAACATTTTCAAATATTCTCCAGGAACTTAGAAGCAACAGAATTAGATACAGGTATCCCTACTATCCGAAAGTGAAGCGTTATTATGAAACTTTACATAAGCTGAAAAGGCATTAGTCGAAGAAGCATTAATTTATATGGGAAACATCTCCCCTTTTTCCGTAAAAGTGAAAATTCTCTTCAGAGTTCTTTCAGTTGGACAAAACAGGGACAGATGTAAGTCTTTTGTAAAAGCAAAGTGGCTAAAGCGTATTTTCCAACACATATTTCTTGATAACCGGACTCAAGTAAGTATCAGATTTTGTGATTATTAATATAATAAACAAAAGCAGATTGTTGGATTGAAAAGCAATTCAGTCTGTGATGAGGTACTCTCGAATGAACATTCAGATAGCTCTTGATATATTTCTTGTGAAGGTGTGATTTGTAACCTTCCCTCGGGTCTAGTAATAGAGACACTGCCACAGCTCCACAGGCTCCTTTCCTAATGTTCCCACTCAGGACGGCAGGACTGCAATATTATGTTTAATATGTTTCTCAAATGAAAACTAATCAGCTGTTTATTGTTGTAATTTGAATGGGAATTAATTAGGTAGTTTCTGTGTGTAATTGTCTGGAAATTAAACAATATTTTACAATAACAATAGAATAAATGAATGATCGTCTTAAATAAACAGGAATCGCATGACAATTCTTTGAAAGACAAATTGACAAAACTGCGTGATCATTGTACTTTGATTTAAAATGCATCTGATATTTAATGTGAATATTAAGCTGAAGACAATTCCACTTCCTTTCAACAATGTACAACTTCCACAAAATCAAACTGAACAGGCATTGATAAAGGAAGGAACAAGCAGATGATAATTCTATTTTCTGTACATAAACGTGTAATGAATTTTAAGTAAGTTTTATATATGTAAAAATGAAACACTTATTGTGGTTCGAAATACAATAAACGTCAGCATGAAGTGAAATATAATCAAATCAATTCAACTGTGTTTTCTCAGTTAAAATACAGTTCAATATTCAAAGTAATCGAGTGATTGTACACTGCAATATATTTACATTATTTCAGTGATGAGACATAATTCCACATTTATACCCCTTATAGTGAAGCAAACTTGTGTCAGGAGTCAGAGGGGGTAGGGGAGGTTCTTAATGAGTACTTTGCTTCAGTATTCCCGAGTGAGTGGGACCTTGTTCTTTGTGAGGGCAGCGTGGAACAGGCTGATATGGTCAAACAGGTCGATGTTAAGGCGGAGAATGTGCCGAAAATATTGAAAAATCATGGGGATAGATATGTCCCCTGGGCCAGAAAGTATATAACTTAGGTTGTTATGGGAAGGGAGTCAAGGGATTACTGTGTTTTGGCAATGATCTTTGCATCCTCACTGCCCACTGGAGTCATACCAGATGATTGGAGTGTGGCAAACGTTATTCCCTTATTCAAGAAAGGCAATTGAAATAATCCTGGGAATCATCGATGAGTCAGTCTTACATCAGTTGTGGGCAAATTATTGGAGAGGATTCTGAGAGACAGGACTGATGATTATTTGGAAACGTATAGATTGATTAGAGGTGGTCAGTATGGCTTTGTGAGTGGCAGGTTATGGGTCATAAGCCTTATTGAATTATTTGAGGATGTGACAAGCACATTGGTGAGGACAGAGTAGTGGATGTGGTGTATATGGATTTTAGCAAGGTGTTTGATAAGGTTCCCCATGGTAGGCTCATTTAGAAAGTAATGAGGCATGGGATACAGGGAAATCTGCCTGGTTAGATAATAAATTTGCTGGCCCATAAAAGACAGGGTGAGATTACATAGATAAGTTTCAGCTTGGAGCACGGTGACCAATGGTGTTCTGAAGGGATTAGTTCTGGGACCTCTGCTTTTTGTGATTTTTACAAATGACTTGGATGAGGAAGTGGAAGGGTGGGTTAGGAAGTTTGCCAATGACACGACGGTTGGTGGAGTTGTGGATAGTGTGGAGGGCTTTTGTAGGTTGCTAGAGGACATTGACAGGATGCAGAGCTGAGCTGAGAAGTGGCAGATGGAGGTCAACCTAGGAAAGTGTGAAGTTATTCATTTTGGAACTCCAAATTTGAATGCATATTTTCAGATTAAATGCAGGATTCTTGACAATGTGGAGGAACAGAGGGATTGTGGGGTGCACGTCCATACATCCCTCATAGCTGACATCCAAGGTGATAGGGTTATTAAGACGGGGCATGGTGTGTTGGCTTTCATTCGCGGGGAGAATGAGTTTAAGAGCCACGATGTTATGCTGCACCTCTATGGATCCCTGGTGAGACTACACTTGGAATATTGTGTTCGGTTCTGATCACCTCATTAGACATTGCATGCAGAAGCTTTAGAGAAGGTGTAGATGAGATTTATCAAGATGTTGCCTGGACTGGAAGGCATGTCTTATGAAGAAATGTTGAGGGATCTGGGGCTTTGGTAATTGCAGTGAAAGAGGGTGAGAGCTTACTTGATAGCTTTGTGTAAGATGATGAGAGGCATAGATAGAGTGGATAATGAAAGACTTCTCCCCACAAAGTGACATAATTTTAAGGTGAATGGGGGAAGTTGTGGGGAGATGTCAGAGATAGTTTCTTTATAGATCGTGGTGTGCGCGTGGAACACACTGCCAGTGGTGGTAGGAGATTCAGATCCATCGGGGACATCTAAGCGACTCTTGGATAGGCATATGGATGATAGTAAATGAAGAGCATGTTGGTTAGTTTGATCTTAGAGTAGGATAAAAGATCGGAACAACATCGTGCTGTACTGTTCTATATTCTATGGATGGAAATGAACATTTATATATTAGCAACGTATAGATTTTCAAAATTGTATTAGCATACTTACGAATAATGATAAATTTCATCTTGCTATTTGACTGTGCTATCTGCAAAAATGAACAGGAATTGTTGCAGGGAAAAGTAATTAGGTTTTTCTAAATTTATAAGGCTGGGATTACACAGATCATTCAAATGAGCAAAAGTCATATTTTTAACAGTGCGTGTTGCATCAAAAATAATGGATTCTTTTGTGGGTGTGTTGATTGGAAATAAAATGGATTTTATATTACTGTATAGGTACTAGGGAAGATTGGATTAAATTCAAATATAAACTTCACTGTAGTTGTTAGCAAGATAAACTAAACCAGATAATAACTATTGTCACGCAAATTCTTTAATAATTACTGTTAGAATCCTGAAAAAAGGATATACTGTACCATTTTTCAAACAGTCAATAAATTAAATTGTGAACCTCAGTATACTTGTTACCCAGACAAATTATTATGCAATTATTGTAACGGTAATGACTTAATAACCAATGCTAAAACCTAAACAGATAAATTGGTTCAATACTTTGTCAGCATGTTGCTCTGAAATTGATTGGATATCTATTAAGATCGGTAAACTGAGGGATCAAAAATAATAGCTCGCTTGATAGAATTAAAGGAAAAATGAGAGTGTTTATTGAACAGGATTGTTTTTGTTTAAAAATGCAGATGATGCAAGAATAATATATTTTCCTCCGTTGGTTTTCTTGTAGAGACATGTGCTTTTTTTAAAAAAAATGTCATGATTCAATGTTGAGACACTTGTGTCAGAGTCTGCAAAGTGGAGAGTGAGAGAGAAAGAATTTTTTAAAAAGGAGAAATGAAAGGAACTGGCGAGCAGATGAGCTCCAACTGTAGTGTTTCACCCTGCTAACATCTTATTGGGTGAGCTGGAACGCAGACTTGTCAAGCAACAACCTGACATAATTGCACAGAATCGTAGCTTACAATAACCTAGACACCATCGTCACCATCCCTGTATGCCCTGTCCCACCGGCAGGGGACATGGATGTAACTGAAATGCTGGAACATGCAGGGTAATGAACTAAGATCTGCAGAATGTGATCAATGTGAGTTATTTGACACTTCTCCAGAATATTAAACTCCAATCCAATTTGAAAAGTTACTCGCGTCATCAGACTTTAACTACAAATGCCAGAAAAATAATTCTCAGAATGCTGCAGCACAGATCGAGGCCACTTGGCAAATCCTGCTTATGTGTTGGCTGTAAACTCCCCAGGCTTTACAGCTTTTTGTACTCACCATTGAGTGCAACAATTTCAGACTGTACTCTGCCTTCTATGCTTTTATAATCTGTTTTTAACATATTTCTTTGACAGCTGCACACCTTGTTCCCTTGTTTCTTTCCCAGCCCTAACTCTATTCCCCGTGGCCTTGCGGGATGACCATTTCTGCTGTTTAATCTCTCCTCCCTTCCCCCGTGTGACAGAGTGCCTTTATGTCCTTGTCTCATCCCCACCTTGCTCACAACCTGTTACATTTCTGAAGGTTCCCAGACATCTGTAACTATCACTGCGCCCCCTCGGTGAATGGCGCGAGTTTTGAGTTCTCTTCCTCCTGAGATAATCAGAAATCTTTCCGGTTGCCGTTTCCCCCAGATTATATTTTGAAAACCAGAGCATTTGTGTCAGAGTCAAGTATTTGTGAACCTTCATTCACAATTCCGAGCATTTGGATGTAATTTGTGACCCTCCCACAGATGTGTAACGTTCCTGGTTTGACCATGCTAACATGGTCGCAGTGTGCAATTTATGTGGGTTGGGCTAGCCATGGTTAATGTGGGGTTATGGGGGTAGGGTGGGTGAGCAGGTCATTGCAGACTCGATGGGCCCAATAGACTCTTTCTGCACCCACTGGATTCTGTGATTCTAACTAGTTTCGAGTGTTGTCCCGTGTTCCTCATGCTAGGTTCATTCAACTCACACATATGATTCTGTGGGTGCTCACTAAATCCTTTCCTTCAGTTTTGCATCAATTTCACGCTGTATGTGAGGGTGGGAATGAATTTGTAAAAATATAAATACTCCAACCAAAACCCCTCACAGGTCAGGAACTGTTTCTGCTACTTTCATCACTCACAAGGAACGGGAAATAAAGGTTCAGTCACAAAGCTTACAGGAACATAGCGGTTATAATCACCAGGAAAGGCTGAATATCTCAAAACGCTTTTTCTCAAGAAAAGAGGAGGCTTAGAGACAGCCTGGTACAAGTAGAAAGCTTTGTGTCTGTGTTTTCAGAGTTTTGTGGTTGTAATCATTGGGTTGGAAGCATGTTTCATTGCCCTAGATCATCAAAGGTGCTGTTTAAATGTGCATCTTTCTTTCTATTTGTCTGAGTTAATAATCAGATGGACAGGTCAATGTCTGAGTGTCTTACCAAATCCCTGATTGAATGTCTTCCCCCACAAACTCAGGTGCCTCACCACACACTGGGTCATGGAGAAACTCTGCCGTTACAATGAGAACTGTCTTTGTTGTCACCACTCCTCGTGCTTCCGCCTAATCCCCACTTCCCTTTATTAAATCCCAGCTGCATCTCGTCCTCCCACATGGGCATGTTGAAGAGCATGACAGGAGAATGGATTGAAACCGAGAGTTCAATAGCCAGAATGAAAGAGGAAGAAGGAAATAAACGGTGATTGTGGATCCCAGGGGATACAGACTCCAGGATTAGTCCTTGTAGGAATTCCTGCAGTAATACAAGACAGCATTCCAGGATGAGAGTTAAACTCGAGTGGCAAGAGAGGGAGCCACTGAACATGAGCAGGTTTAGTTCAAACACAGGAGGTTTGTTCAGTCATTCACAGTGTGTTTGACATGGAGGTTAAGTGAGTCGTGAGGGGAAATGTTACCACAAGCTGCCGATGGATAACTTTTATTGGAACAGGAGGAGGCCATTCAGCCCCTCAACCCTTCTCTGCCATTCATGATGATCATAGCTGATGTGTGACCTAACGTACAACTTTCGAAACCCTCTAATTTCATCAATACACAAGATGAGTATGGGAAAACTAAACATCTGCAAATGTTGTAAATCAGAAACAAAATCAGAAATTGTTGGAAAAATACAGCAGGTCTGGCAACATCTGTGGAGAGTGAACCGTTCGTGTCCAGAGATCAGTCAGGTGACCAGCTGCAGCTGACCTTTCTGCTGTTTCTGCACACAATCTGGTACAGGTTCTGGTGCGAAGGGAATGAGATTGTCCATAACAAATGAGAAGATAGGAGGATGTACTCAATCAGAATTAGGAATACACTTACCCCTCCAAGTGGGACACTCACCGACATAGTCACACTGCAGAGAGGCTGTTAACCTGCCTCAAGTATGGAAAGGGATTTACTCGATCTCACAACCTGCTGAGGCACCAGAGATGGCACAGTGAAGTTAGGCCCTTCATCTGCTCCAAGTGGGAGAAAGGATTCATTCAAATCTCTCACCAGGGCAGACATTAGTGCATTCCCACCGGGGAGAGGCGATTCACCTGCACCGTCTGTGGGAAAGCATTCACTCAGTCCTCTGACCTGCTGAAACACCAGCGAGATCACTCTGGGGAAAGGTCATTCAATTGTTCCCAGTGTGGGGGGAGATTCACTCAAATGCAGCACCTGCAGAGTCCCCAGTGAGCCCACACAGGGGGAGAGGCCATTCAGATGGTCAGTGTGTGAGAAAGGATTCAGTGATTCATCCTGCCCACTGAGACCCCAGTGAGCCCACACAGGGGAGAGATCATTCAGGTGGTCAGTGTGTGAGAGGGGATTCAATGATTCATCCTGCCCCCCCCGAGTCCCCAGTGAGCCCACACAAGGGGAAAGGATATTCAGATGTTCGGTGTGGGAGAAGGGATTCAGTGATTCATCCCTCCTGCTGAGACTCCAAGCAGCCCACTCAGAGGAGAGGCCATTCAGATGCTTCGTGTGGCAGAAGGGATTCAGTGATTCATCCTGCCCCCGAGACCCCAGCGTGTTCACACTGGGTAGGAGCTGTTCAACCCTTTGTGTGACAAGGGTTTTGCTGCATCTTCAACACGATTTAGAGACCAGTGAGTGCTCACAGGGAAGTGGTCATCCACCTGCTCCGTGTGGACTGCAGGACTCTGATTCTGATGTTACTGTTCATCAGAGTCAGGAGTGGACCTTGTACATGATGACACTATTGGAGTATTGATGTTGTTGTTGTTAACCACATTAACTGGGCTGGAGAAGATTGAACATACATTGCTACTTTCTGAACCTCAGGATGTCTCTTTGGGCAGTGAGTCTCCACAAACAGCAATGTGACAATCTGCTTTGCTTTAAATTGTGACTGACGCACGGCTGCTTCACCGCACCAGGTATAATGTTGGAGTCCAGCCTTGGTCACCGGCCTGTGTGGAGTCCCCACATTCTCCGAATGATAGTGTGGGTCCCTCCAGGTGCTCTGGTTTCCTCCCACAGCCCAAAGATGTGCGGGTCAGGTGGATCAGTCATGCTAAATTGTCCATGGTGTCAAGGATTGTGCAGACTCGGTGGATCAGCCATGGGAAATGCAGTGTTACAGGGACGGAGTGCTCTGGGCGTGATGTTCTTCGGATGGTCGGTGGGGTTTGATGGGCCAATGTTCTCCTTCCACACTGTAGGGATTTAATCTATGGTTGAGGATAAAGGCTACACAGCAGGGTGTCCTTGGAGAAGGAGCATGTGGTGTGCATCAATGCTCTCGATGCCTTTAGATAGTGGTGGGCACCGTAGGGGATATAGTGTTTTAACTCCACCGCTGCCCCCTCCGCACAAATCTACTTTGATTTAGTCCCTTCTCACTCTGTCACTTGTAATGGCTTGCTTGGCCCATAAGGGGCTTGTTTGGGAATATTCAATTGATTACACACATGCTTTACTGCTGGTGTTTATATGTCTAGATTAGAGTGGTCCTGGAAAAACACAGCAGGTCAGGCAGGATCCGTGGAGCCGGAAAATCAACATTTTGGCAAAAGCCCTTTTCCAGAACCACTCTAATCTAGGCTCTGGTTTCCACCATCACTTTTGCACTGATGGTAATTATATGTTAACCAAAAGCAAAATGGCATAATGATGATTTTGATAGTGGGAAGGTTGCTGTGATATCAATTCTGGGTCGGAGAAATAGGGAAAAAGAACGCTTCATGGCTCACAGAACGAGAACTGAAAAGCTGTTAAATAAAATTAAAGGTTCAGACAGGGAGGGAATATTTCCCTGGAGTTTGAGAAGCTGGAAAGTGATGGTGTCCGGAAATAGACAGGATTTTATTTTACAGGAGGTTGAAAGCTTTAAATCTGTTATATTCAGACAGTTTAATTTATTTTCTTTACTTTTATTTGCTGTGCAAAAACTTTTGCAACATTTTAAAACCAAAATTTACAGACCTTGTGTTAAAGATTAAGCTTAAATAAAATCCATCAAACCATCCCTCACTGAAAACTGATGTGCAAGTGCAATCTCCTGGATAATCCGTGCCCTGCCCACTTCTTCCTACCCAGGCTTCATGGCTATATACATACCTGGGAGATAGCAGCAGCAGGAGACCATTCGGCCTTTCAATCCTGCTCCACCATTCAATGGGAAACAGCTGACCATCCAGTTCAGTCTCCAATTCCTGCTGTGCTCCAATCCCCTTTCATGACTTTACCTCGAAGAAGTGTATCTAAGTCCTCCGTTGGCTTCACTGCCTTTTGCTCCAGTGGCGTTGCGGTGTTACTGTGTGGGTGTAGGCAGGGGTAATGTGATGGTGCTGCCTCCTGGAGAATGCACTCAGCATCCCTCATCATCCTGCAGTAACATCAATTGGGTTTCAGCAACTAGAGATAGAAACCGTTTCCAGGATATGGGCATCACTGGCTCAGCCAGCATTTATTCCCCATCTCTAGTTACCCTTGAGAAGATGGTAGCGAGCTGCTGTCTTGAACCATTCACAGTCCATTTGGCGCAGATAGACCAACAATGCTGGGAGGGAGAGTGTTTCAGGATTTTGGCCGAGTGATTCTCTATCTTTGGTTCTACAAATGCTGGTTAATTTACTCACAATCTGCACATGAGTTTGAGATTTCAGTCTGCAAATCTTCACCATCAAGCACCCTTTATAAAGGAATATGTACAGATTAGAAATTCAGAACAGACAATTCTAGTTTCTCTGGAATATCTTTTTCCCTTTCTTCCCCCAAAGCTGTAACCTTCCAGCCCACTTACTCTCTCCCACCATTCTGACTCTGCTACCCCCTAATGTACACCCTCCCCATTCTCATGGAGTTAAACAGATCCATGCCACCACTTCCCTTCCCTGGTTAGACTCTACACCCTTTCTGGGTTCACTTCCTTTCCTTTCAGTTGATGCAAGTCAATGATGTAACAGCAGAATGAAACAAAAGGAAACAGAAAGGGAGGTGGCAGATCCTGGACAGAAGAGGAACCTTCAGTCTGGGAGAGTGGGTCAGATCCTTCTTTGTTCCCCAGTCGTCGACTCCCACCATTACAATGAATTTGGGATGGAGAATGGTCCTAGATGGGTGTCGTGACACTTTGTGCACCCCCCCCCCCCCGCGCCACTGATCAATACTACAAGCAGACGCATTCCTCCTCCAGCCAATCACAGTGTGAAATACTTTCCGCAAAGTATACTTACCCAAAGCACATGCTCCAAAACTCGCCCACATTCTGTACATGTACAGTACTGTGTTTCCCCACACGTGTGGTCCCTGCCTCAGGGATTGTGGGAGTTGTAGTCCCCATGAAACCACTGGAGCCATGACTCTGGAAAATGAATGAAAAGTGATGACTGGAGGGTGTTGTGTATCGGATCCTCATTCAGACACACAGAATATATGGACAGTCACTGGGTTTTACTGAGACACATGCTTTCACAACCTGATTTCTGATGTAAGGAATATAGATTCAGCCAACTGGGGTGTGGCGAGGTTAATAGGAGGAGCAGATTTTAAGCAGAGGTGATTCAATGGTTAACACTACTGACGCACAGCATCAGGGACCTGGGTTTGATTCCAGCCTTAGGCGACCGTGTGGAGTTTACAAGTTCTCCCCGTGTCTGTGCGGGTTTCCTCTTGGGTGCTCCAATTTCATCCCGCAGTCCAAAGATGTGCTGGTTAGGTGGATTGGCTATGCTAAATTCCCACAGTGTCCATGCCTGTGCAGGTTAAGCCATTAACCATGGGAAATACAGTGAATGGGTGAGTCTGAATGGGATGCTCATTATAGGGTTGGTGTGGACCCCATGGACGATTACCCTGTTCCTGCACTGTCGGGACTCTATTCTATTCTCATGAAGAAGAATATACTTATCTCAATGTGCTGTAAATCTGTGGAATTCTTTATTCAAAACGCAGTGGATGACAGGACAATGAGCAAATTTACTGAAGAAATACAGATGTTGAATTTGCAATGAGTTGAAGGGTGAGAGAGAACAGGTGGGAAAGTCCAGCTGAGACCAAGGTGAGCTCAATCATCACCGTATTAAATGGTGGAGCTGGTTGGAAGGGCTGCATTGCCTCTCCTGTGCCCAGTGCTTATCTTCCTACGGTAATAACTGGAAAGCTGAATCCAAAACTCACTACCTTCACCAAAGGAGATTTCGGAAAAAGCAGGGTAGTCAGGTGGATTAGCATTCCAAACTTAGATAGTGAGGAAGCATGTGGGAGATCATGATTTTGCAATTTTAAACTGAGGTGAGCTAAAAATCACACAACAACAGGTTTAGCCCAACAGGTTTAATTGGATCATGATGAAGGAGCAACGCTCCGAAAGATAGTGTTTCCAATTAAACCTGAAGCACTATAACCTGGTGTTGTGAGATTTTTAACTTTGTACATTCCAATCCAACATCGGCATCTCTAAATCATGTATACTGAAGGGAGACAGTGATTTATGGTTTTGGACTGTGTAATACATACGCAGCATCCAGAATACTGTTGCGAACATCTATCTTATACTTTATTACAAAACCAAGGTCTCAGACAATGAAAACCAAAACACTCAGGTAACATCGCCTCACCTCGTAATCTGATAAAAGACTTGTGATAATTCTGGTTTAATTTAGAATACAGATGGAAAGCAGGAAGATTAAATCCAATCCCAAGATCCTGTGCTTAAACAAAGGAGACTACAATAGGATGAGGCAGGAGTTGGCTAATGTAGACTGGAAGCAAAGACTTTCGGGTGGGACAGTTGGCAGACAGTGGAGGAATATCAAAGAATTTTTCAAACTGCTCAGCAAAAGTATATATCAGTCAAAAGGAAGGACTGCAGGAAAAGGAGTAATCTACCATGGGTGGCTAAGGAAATAAGGCAGTCTATCAAATTGAAATAGAAGGCATACAAATTGGCAAAGAAAAAGGAGATTAGAAAAACTTTAAAGATCAACTGAAAACTAAATGGGGTTGGGGGAGAAAAGTGATGAGTAGCTATCCCCAGGGCCAGAATAGCAGTTTACACTGCTATAGGGGAATCTATTGTGTGGGGAACATACGGCCTCTGTAATTGTTGAAGCACTTCACTGTTACCATAGAGATAATCTTGTTCAAGTGAAAAATCACAGCACACTCCAAAAGCTTGTACTTCCAAATAAACCTGTTGGACTAAAACCTGGTTATGTGTGGTTTTTAACTTTGCCCACCCCGCTCCAACACCGACTCTTCCACATCAGAATCCTGACAGACAGCCCCACTGAAACTTAAGTCCCTGTCAGATACCTGACTGAGCCACAGGGGAGTGAGGGAGGGGGTATGTGTTTTAACCACAAAGTGCTGAGCTGAACTCTACTTTTTAACTGCCATTGTCATGGTGATAATACTGAGAGACAGCGTCCATTCAAAATCACAAACCACAAAAGGTTTAAGAATGGGAGCCATACATCGGACAGGCGGGGAGTTACCTGATGCTGCCTGGAGGTGTTTTGCTTGTACACTATCTAATTAACTGCCACGTCTCATCAATAAACACTCAAAGAAGACCTCTCGGAGTTGTGTGCCTAGTTATTCCTATCCAGCAGGGTTTAGGAATATGAGTACACAGCAGTCAGTCTTCCCAGTGGAGGATACGAAGAACATGCCAGTAATTGATAAGGAGACTGAGGAAAGTGAGGACCAAGAAACAATCATTATCACGAAATCGTTAGAGCTGGACAAGCTAATGGAGCTAAAGGTACACAAGTCTCTTTGCCCTGAAGGAATACATCCCAGGGTGCTACCAGAGATAGCAGGAGAAATAGTAAATATACTTGGAGTCAGAGGTCTACAGCAGAGACAGGCCCTTTGGCCCAAACAGGCCCATGCCTATCAGAATGTCCATCCACGCTAACCCCATTTCCCTGCACACTTGGCCCATCTGCTTCTTAACCTTTCCTATCCATGTATTTGTCCAAATGTCTTTTACATGTTGTTAATGTACCCACCTCAACCACTTCCACTGGCAGCTCAGTCCATATGCATACCACCCTGTGTAGAACAGTTGCCCCTCAAGTTCCCTTTCATAATTTCTCCTCTAACGTTTAACTGATGCCCTCCACTCCTTGATTCACTTGGGAAAAAGAGATTGAATTCACCTTATCCAAGCCTCTTATACACTTCCAGAAAAGATCCCCCCTGTTTCCTCTGCTCTAAACAAAAAAAACATCCTCACTTCTCCAACCTCTCCTGATAACTCAGACCCCTGAGCCCTGGGAAAAATCCTTGTCAATTTCTTCTGCACTTTTTACAGTTTAATAATCGAAACCTACATTACATTCATCACATTTCCAGTGTTTCCCAAAGGTGCTGGAGCTGACGTAACAACGCCAATGGATTAAAAGCTATGATCGATAATTAACCCCTTTACAACAGTCCTGTTATCATCGTTTTTTTTTTCCATGGTGCAGGTGTCTTTCTGGTTGCATGATTAGTTAAAAATTGTCCTCATACAAAACAATTCTGTAGCTTAATTGTTCCTGGGAAATGTGCCATATTTTTCCCAGACTTTTAAAAGCAAATGAAATCTCTCTCCACAGTCACCACACGAACATGGACTTGGCTGTGTCTCGGCATTTATTTCCAGACACACTCACATTTGAAATATTCGCACACGGACAGAATGCACACATTTCCTTCCACATGAAAAGGCCAATGATATTCAGATCGGCACAGATCAAGTAACTATTAAAACTGAACAGGAAGTTCAATTTGAATTTCTCATCCACAAATCCGCCCTTTCATAACCCTACAATAGAGAAAACAGGTCACCACTATTAATACAGGATGGAAATTCATAAGAATTATAGTATTAAATTGTAGTTTCTTTGTTTCCCCGCAAAGGTTTAAATGTCAGTCTCACAATTTATCTCTTCTGTGAACTGAAATCCAAACCAATCTCCTCACTCCTTCCCTACACACCCAGTTCTAACACTCTCTCCTCTCTTTGAATTCAGTTTCCTAGCTCCTGTCTGCAGACTAAGAACCAAAAAACAGGGGCAGCACGATGGCACAGTAGTTAGCACTGCTGCCTCACAGCACTAGGGTCCCAGGTTTGATTCCAGCCTTAGACTCATTCTCTCCGTGTCTGCGTGGGTTTTCTCCGGTTGCTCCGGTTTCCTCCCACAGTCCGAAGACTGACAGTGCAGGTCAGGTGAATTCGCCATGGTAAATTACACAGAGTGTTAGGTGCTTTATTCAGAGGGAAATGGGTCTCGGTGGGTTGCTCTTCGGAGGGTCAGTGTGGAGTGGTTGGGCCGAAGGTCCTGATCCACACTGTAGGAAATCTAATCAAATCTGAGTCTGAGTCAGAGCCTCCAGGGTGTTGATGAATCCTCCCCCCATCTCCCAGGGTTTCCTTCCTGGTCAGACCCACATTGATTTTTTTTCCCCAATCTGGAACCTCTTACTCATTTCCGCCACTCTGACTTCTGATGAGAACCATCCTGCACACACTGGCCAAATCATATCTGAACTAAAATGAAACCGATTAGAACTCTAATTACAGGCCGCCCCTGTCCCTCTCCATAACATTCCTGAATCTTCACAAGAGGTCTGATAACTTTCTGCAAAATGCTTCCCCATTGATACTTTGACCATTCGTCAGGATACCAGGGGAGGGGCCATTCCCCTGGGTCCTGCTTTCAGAGGGAGGAAGCTGCCAATGACAGATTAACCCCACACACCCACAGCCTCCCTCCCTGGCACTGACCCACCCTGCACGTACGCCAACAATTGGCCAGCACTGCGCCCGTGCATTGGTCTCCCCTCCTACAGAGGATGCTCCAGATCACACGGGAGCCTTGGTGATTGACAGCAGCTGCTGCCCAATAGGGTGGAGGGGGCGAGGCTGAAGGACTGCGACAATGGGATGGTGAACAATGAATGAATGTGGAGGACACTGGGGGTTGGACAGGTCAGTGAGGTACAGGAGCAGTGCAGCAGCAGGACGGGATCGTGAACAAACTGAGCAATGGGAGAGTCTGACAGAAGAGAAACTACAGGATGGTTCTGTTTAGAGGCTCAGGCAGGGACAGCCAAGAGACAGTATGACCTGGTGGCTTGGGCATGTTTTCCAATCAGCCTCTTCAAAGATGGAGTTACTTAACTCTGAACCCGATCCTCCTGGTCCAGAGGTAAGGACACTACCACCATTTCTTGGTGGGCTAGTGGAAAGAAGGGAAGAATTTCTCAATATCACTCACATGGAAACTCCATGATCTCCTCCCACTTACTGTCTATGGTCGGGATGGAGGAGACAGAGCAGGTGGGAGAGGTGTTAGGGATATAGGGACTGCCTCTCAAATGGAACTCACCTGTGTCGGTGATATTAACAAGACTCAATACACAGTCACTAAGACAAACCTGATGTATTTAAACTTTATCCAGAATATTAAAACCCATAACTGGGTGACACAGATTCCAATGTACAGAGATTTTTAGATTAGATTAGATTACTTACAGTGTGGAAACAGGCCCTTCGGCCCAACAAGTCCACACCGCCCCGCCGAAGCGCAACCCACCCATACCCCTACCTTTACCCCTTACCTAACACTATGGACAATTTAGCATGGCCAATTCACCTAACCTGCACATCTTTGTGACTGTGGGAGGAAACCGGAGCACCCGGAGGAAACCCAGGCAGACACGGGGAGAATGTGCAGACTCCACACAGTTAGTCGCCTGAGGCGGTTATTGAACCCAGGTCTCTGGCGCTGTGAGGCAGCAGTGCTAACCACTGTGCCACCGTGCTAAGTCCTGGATATTAATAACGGCTTTGTGTATAAGAAATCACATCTCATGAACTTGAGTCAATTTTTTTGAAGTAACAACAAAGAGGATTGATGTGGGCAAAGCGGTGGAAATAATCTATCTACATGGACTTCAGTAAGGGGTTCGACAAGGTTCCCCATGGGAGACTGGTTAGCAAGGTTAGATCTCATGGATTACAGAGAGAACTAGCCATTTGGATACAAAACTTATTCAAAGGTAGAAGACAGAGGGTGGTGGTGGAAGGTTGCTTTTCAGATTGGAGACCTGTGACCAGTGGAGTGTCACAAAGGATCGGTACTGGATTCACTAATTTTCATAATTTATATAAATGATTTGGATGTGAATCTAGGAAGTAATGTTAGTAAGATGACACCAAAATTGGAGGTGTAGTGGACAGTGAAGAGGATTACCTCAGATTACAACAGGATCTTGATCAGATGGTTGAATGTGCTGAGGACTGGCAGATGGAGTTTAATTTAGATAAATGTGAGGTGCTGCATTTTGGAAAAGCAAATATTAGCAGGGTGTATACACTTAATGGTAAGGTCCTCGGGAGTGCTGCTTAACAAGCAGACCTTGGAGTGCAGGTTCATAGCTCCTTGAAAGCAGAATCGCAGGTAGATAGAATAGTGAAGAAGGTGTTTAGTATGCTTTCCTTTATTGTTCAGAGCACTGAGTATAAGAGTGGGGAGGTCATATTGCCGCTGTACAGGGCATTGGTTAGACCACGTTTGGAATATTCAGTGCAATTCTGGTCTCCTTCCTATCAAAGCAATATTGTGAAACTTGAAAAGGGTCAGAAAAGAATTACAAGAATGTTGCCAGGGTTGGAGGATTTGAGCTACAGGGAGAGGATGAATACACTGTTTTCCCTGGAGCGTCAGAGGCTGATGGGTGACCTTATAGAGGTTTATAAAATCAGTAGGGGCATGGATAGAGTAAATACACAAGGTATTTTCCCTGCTGTGGGGATCAGGCATGATGGGGGATGGGAGACAGAGGGGGGAGACGGAGAGCGGAGGGTGACCGTTATTTTGTAGATCTACAACACAACCCTGTTCCTGTTTTCTCCGCAACCACTTCAATCCCTCTGAAGGGCTCAGAACAAGTGCACAGTCCCTGGAAAGTAGAGCATCAGGGTGATCAAGTGCTGAAGGTTGCATTTGGGACACTGACCTTTATTGGTCTGTGCACTTATCAATAAATGGACAGTTCAATTCCACTGTCCTGGATTCATGTCTGGGGCCGCAGACACGCCTGTCTCTTACCCTGACAATTGGATCCCCTGTCACTATGGCTCTGCCATTCTCCTTCCTCCAGTTCTGTGAAGTGGAGCTATCTGTGGTGTCATGAACCTGGCTGTTGCTGATTTCCCGAGAGGCCACCCCAAAGGTCCCCTCTTATAGAATCCCAAGCGGTGCACAATATCTGTTTGAGAAGGGGAATGATCACTGGGGAGTCCTGCACTTCCTTCCTGAGCCTTTTACTTGAACTGATTGTCACTCATTCCCTTTCTGCCTGTGTAACCCTCACCTGCAGTGTGACTAACTCACTACAAGTGCTGTCCATAACATTCTCAGTATCGCAGATTCTCAACAGTGATTCCACTCTCAGCAGTTTCCCAGTCGCTGCAGATGGATGCACTTCCTGCACATATAGCCGTCAGGGAGACTGGAAGCGTCCCTTATTTCCCACATTGTACAAGAGGAGCACACCACGGGTCACAACGTTTCATCTCGTTACTCCAATTAAGAGAATTTAAATGAGCGAACAACCTTCCTTCACTTCAAACATTTCCATTATAATCAAAAGCCCCAATCTTTATTAAAACTGACATTTTATACTTTTAAAAACTCTTAAAAGACTCAGCAGCTTTCACTTACAAACTGGCTGTTCCCATTGGGACCGTGTGAATTTCTGAACGACCTGAACTAAAACTGAAGCTGAGTTTCACCTTTTCCCTGTCTCACCACGCTCTGTTTACACGCAAATTCAAAACACACATTGAGCCAAGCAGCCCTCACAGTGCAGCACTGTCATTTTCATTGCCTTCTCACATCTACACTTCCCTCAGCCTCCTGTCGTGTTCCAATGCATCTCAATGGGAGCTGAGGAATTGCATCTCATCTTTAAATTCAGCCCTTTGTAACCCCAGAGTCAACATAGACTTCAGCAGTTTCTACATGAACAGAACGTTGTCAGAATCTGGAACATTCCACCTGAAATGGTGCTGGAATTTGAGTCCAAAAGGAATTTTAATGAGAAGTTTGCAGTGAATTGGAAATAAGGAGTTTACAGGTTCACATCATGAAGTGGGTGACTGGAACCAAATCTGACAGTTCCTACAAAGAGACAAGGTGTAATTTGGATAAATCTGTGCTCCCTCTCAGGACAATATCTCCTTCCTCAGCTTCAGGGCCCAGAACAGTGCACAAACCTCAAGTGTGATCCAACCACAAATTTGAATATCTTTCGGCTTTCTGCTTGAAAAAAATAGATACTTTCCCACAGACAGAACAGACACAGATTTCTTCTTCCACAGTTAAATGTCAATGGTATTCAGATCCTAATGATCCTGCTGACGATAGAAAATTGCTTTCGAGATCCCTGTCTTAATTATTCTCAATTAATATTCTATAAAATGAATTCACAAAACAAAGCTCACAGTCAATGCAAGATGAATAGAGAAGGCAAACACTTCTCTTGGTATGTGTTTGATGTGCAAATGCTCCTCTTCAAATCGCACCGCACACAGCCAGGAAGAGGACATGTCCATGTGCCTCGCTGTACCTTGCCCCAAATGAAGATGGCGGCCATAACACAGGACCTATCATCGCCTGAGGGCCACAGCCATTTTCCGATTTGCTGCAAAAGTGGGACCACAAGTTTCTAATTCAGGCCTAACTATCTGTACAGAGTGTAATTAAAACTTCCCAGTCTAAACTGGATCCAATTCCCCTTTCCCGTTTCCTCCTCCTGCACACACCAAGGGTCATTCTAGGTCCAGTGACCTTTCCTCAGAACCGACGGCAGCTGGGAAAATTAGAATCCCTACAGTGTGGTAACAGGCCATTCGGCCCAACAAGTCCACACCCATTCTCTGAAGAGTTTCTCAACCAAACCCATTCCGCGACCCTATTATTCTATATTTCCCCTGAATAATGCACCTAACCTCTACATTCATGAACATTTGGAAAGACAAAGAAGTGAATAACAATCTGGCTGGGAGGGTGCATAGCTGTTAATGGAGTGGACAGGGACCTGTGTCTGGCAGCACCTCAGTGGCACTACTGGAAATGGCAGCTGATGATCTACGTTCATGATACGAAAGTCGGAGGAGTTGTTGACAGTGAGGAAGGATGTGGCAGGTTACAGCAGGATACAGAGAAGCTGCAGAGCTGGGCAGAAAGGTGGCAAATGGAATTCAATGTAGCTAAGTGTGAGGTGATTCACTTTGGGAAGAATAACAAAAAGATGGGGTACTGGGCTAACGGTCGGATACTTGGTAGTGTGGATGAGCAGAGGGATCTTGGTGTCCATGTACACAGATCTCTGAAAGTTGCCACCCAGGTAAATAGTGCGGTGAGGAAGGCATATGGCGTACTGGCTTTTATTGGTAGAGGAATTGAGTTCCGGAGTCCTGAGGTCATGATGCAGTTGTATAAGACTCTGGTGCGGCCGCATCTGGAATATTGTGTGCAGTTTTGGTCGCCATACTATAGGAAGGATGTGGAGGCACTGGAACGGGTGGAGAGGAGGTTTACCAGGATGTTGCCTGGTATGGAAGGAAGATCGTATGAGGAAAGACTGAGACACTTGGGGCTGTTTTCATGAGAGAAAATAAGGTTTAGGGGTGATTTGATTGAGGTGTACAAGATGATTAGGGGGTTAGATAGGGTTGACAGTGTGAACCTTTTCCTGCGTATGGAGTCGGGTATTACAAGGGGGCATAGCTTTAAATTAAGGGGGGGGGTAGATATAGGACTGAAGTTAGGGGTAGGTTCTTCACTCAGCGAGTCGTAAGTTCGTGGAATGCCCTGCCAGTAGCAGTGGTGGACTCTCCCTCTTTATGGGCATTTAAGCGGGCATTGGATAGGTATATGGAGGATAGTGGGTTAGTATAGGTTAGGTGGGCTTGGATCGGCGCAACATCGAGGGCCAAAGGGCCTGTACTGCGCTGTATTCTTCTATGTCTATGTTCTATGTTCTACGTTCTGCTGCAAAACAGACCCTGAGCTTCCAGTTGCCTGTCACGAGTCTGTTCCCTGGCCAACATCTCTGTCTCATGCTTACTGCAGTGTTCAAGTGAAGTTTGATGCAAGCTGGCAGAACACTCCAGAACATACCAAAACGCCCCGTATTTCAAGGACTGCAATTTCCCCTCCTATGTGGAAATACTCTCCAGTGTATCGCCACCACTTCCCATACCTCTGCCATTGAACCACACCTCTCCAACTGCAACAAGGATAGAACCCCCCAGTCCTCACCTTCCACCCAGATACAACGCATCCTCCTCAGCCATTTCCATCACCTACGATCAGATCCCACCAGAGATATATTTCCCGCTCCATTCCTTTCAGCATTCCTCAGAGACCATTCCAAGTGAATTCCTAGTCAGATCCGTGCTACTCACCAACTCATCCTGCACTCCCAACACCTTCACTTCCCAATGCAAGAGGTTTAAAACCTGTGCCACACCTCCCCCTCACCTCCAGAGGACCCTCCCACATCCAGCAGAGAGTTTCCTGCACATCCAAACACCTCACCTATTATGGCCTTTGCTTTCGGTGTGGTCTCCTCTCCACTGGGGAGTCAGGACACCAACTTGCGGAAGGTTTCAGGAACATTTCTGGGACACATGCACCAACCAACCCCACCATCCTGTGGCCGACCACTTCAACTTCCTCACCCACACCGCCAAGGACATGCAAGTCCTGGGCCACCTCCACCACCACATCCCAGCCACCCGTCGCCTGGAGGAAGAAAACCTCATCTTCCACATTGGGACCCTTTAACCACAGAATCAAGGTTTCCTCATCTCCCCCCGCCGCCTTATCCCAGATCCAACCCTTCAACTCGACACCACCCTCTTCAATTGTTCCACTTGTCCATCTTCCTTTCCAATTATTCACTCCACACTCTCTCCATTATCCTACACCTACATTGCCTTCCTAGCTCCCTTCCCACCAACCACACACATCCCTCTTATTTATCTCTCAGCCCTCTTACTCTCCCTCCCCAATCCTGGCATTCCTGATGAAAGGAATATGCCCAAAAACATTGATTCTCTTGCTCTTGAAATGCTGCCTGACCTGCTGTGCTTTTCCAGCGCCAGACATTAACGCAAGCTGGAAGAACAACACCTCATCTTCTACTTGGGGAGCCTGCACCCCTCTAGCCCCAGTATCAAATTCAATTACTTTAGGTCCTGAACTCTACAATGTCCTAGCGCCCTAGCCTCTTAACCCACATACTCGGCCTTGTTATTACAGCCTACCATTACACATTACCTATGGTTAGCCACGAACAGTCCCCATGAACAGCCATTCACCCTCCCCCAGCCTGATCGTTATCCACTCCTTTGTCCAACTGCTCCCATCTCTTTGGACTCTATCACCACCTATCATTTACTCCTTAACCCCTACCTTCTGCATATAAACCGACATTTCTTTTCAGTAACATCACTTTTGAGAAAGGGTCAGCGGATCCAAAATGTTAACTCTGATTTCTCTTCACAGATGCTGCCAGACCTGCTGATCTTTTCCAGTACCTTTTAGTTATTGTGTGAGATTTACAGCATCCGCAGTTCTTTTGGTTCTAATTTACTAGGAATTTCTAATTCAGGTCTAGCAGCCTAAAACCGTGCGTT
Organism: Chiloscyllium plagiosum; assembly: GCF_037043375.1. Lineage (NCBI taxonomy): Eukaryota > Metazoa > Chordata > Chondrichthyes > Orectolobiformes > Hemiscylliidae > Chiloscyllium > Chiloscyllium plagiosum. Next base: position 51,759,472 of record NW_028270182.1, on the reverse strand, counting down.
TATAACCCCCCCCCCGCCCCCAATCCACAATAGCTCCATTTCTCCCCAGACTTTGCAGTCTCTCCCACTCCCTTCACACTCACTAGGTCCCCCCTCACGGTGACAGTGCGCCTGCACAGATCATGGCCACGTGTTGGCCTGCTGGACCCACCCCATTTCACTCCCATTGGCTGGAGGATCACGCCAATTCTCCTATTGGTCTGAAGCTGCTGTCAATCACCCGGGCCCCATTGTGACATGAGTGGGCTCCTCCCAAGAGCATCAGATGCTGAGGGGTGACCTCATAGAGCTTTGCAAAATCATGAGGAGGATGGATGGGAAAAATAGACAAGGTCTTTTCCCTGGGGTGGGGGAGTCTAGAACGAGAGGGTGTAGGTTTAAGGTGAGAGGGGAAAGATTTAAAAGGGACGTAAGAGGCAACTTTTTTCACACCGAGATCGGTGCGTGTATGGAATCTTCTGTTCAGGAAAGTGGTGGAGGCTGGTACAATTACAGCATTTGGCATTTGGATGGGTATGTGAATAGGAAGGGTGTAGATGGATACGTGACAAATGTTGGCAAATGGGACTAGATTAGGTTGGGATATCTAGTCGGCATGGACCAGTTCGACCAAAGGGTCTAATTCCATGCTGTATGTCTCTATGACTCTGCTCTGGGATGAGCTTCATCATTCACAGTGAATGGGGCAGTAACACAGAGCACAGGGGTTTGGCGCTATTCAGCCCATTGGGGCTGTACTCTTCCCCTCTGGAGATGGTGCCAGTCTATCCCAACTCAATATCCCATTTGTCTGTAGCCCTCCAAATCCTTGCTTAAAAAAGTTAAATTCCAAATGTGTTTTGATAATAACTACTGAATCTGCATCCAGCTGGAAGTCAAACTGTTCCAGCTGCTCAGAACTTAGTGTGTAAAATAATCTTCACATTTTTAACCTGCATTATTTGCCAGTTACCTGAAGGTAGTTACTAAAAATTGTGACGTTAATCATTTCTCCCTTTGTCTCTCTGTAAATTAAATATTCTGAAAACAAATCTGCTCCTGGTCGAAATCACTGCCTAACCTTCTCAGCTCCAAGGAGAATTATCTGACCTTCTGTTAACTCTCCGTAAAAGAGAAACCCATCTTAATTTTAGTAGTGCCATAAAGATGTACAGCAGAGAAACAGACCCTTCGATACAACTTGTCCATGCCGACCAGATATCCTAAATTAATCTCATCCCATATGCCGGCTCTTGGGCGATATCCTTCTAAACTCTTGCTAATCACATACAACATCTCAAAGGCATAATTGGGTAATTGTACCAGCCTCCACACTTCCCTTGGCAGCTTATTCCATACACGTATCATGTTCAGCTGGAAACATTGCCCCTTAGATCCCTTTTAAATCTTTTCCCTCACACCTGAAGCCTGTGCCCCCAAGCTTTGTACTCACATATCCTGGGAATAAGACCCTGGGATTTCACCCTATCCATGCCCCTCACAATTGTATTCGATGCTCCAGGGAAAACAGCCCCAGCATATTCAGCCTGTCCCTCTATAGCCCAAACCCTCAACCCTGGCAACATCTTTGCGGATCTTTTCCAAACCCTTTCAAGTTTCACAATATAATTCTGATGGCATGGGGGGTAAGGACTGAAAGCCGAATTCCAGAAGTGGCTGAATCAATGTGCTGTGCAGACGCAAAATGACGTCCCAGCTCCATTACTCAATGCACTGACCAGTAAAAACAAGTACACCAAAAACCTTCTTAACTACCCTGCCGATTATTCCATTTTCAAGGAACTATAAACCTGCACTCCAAAGTCTCTTCGTTCAGCAACACTCCCCAGGACCTTCCCATTAAGTCTATAATTCCTGCCCTCATTTGCTTTTCCAAAATGGAGCACCTCACATTTATCTGAAATAAACTCGATCCGACAATCCTCAGCCCATTTGATTGAAGTCCCATTGTACTCTGAGGTAACCTTCTTCGCTGTACAGTGCGCCTCCAATTTTGATGTTTACTGTAAACCTACTAACTATACCTCATATATTCACATAGAAATCATTGATATAAATGATGAAAAGCAGTGGACCCAGCGTCGATCCTTACACCACATTGCTCATCACACGCCTCCAGTCCGAAAAACACTACCCTTCGTCTCCAACCTTCCAGCCAAGTTTTATCCAAATAGCTGGTTCTCTCAGTATCCCATGGTGTCTAACTTGCTAACCAGTCTGTTATGTCGAACCTTTATTAATGTCTTTCTGAAGTCCAAGTTAGTGATTTATGTACAAAGCCATGTTGACTGTCCCTCATCACTTCTTGCCTTTCCAATTACATATAAACCTGTCCTTCAGAATTCCTTCCAACACCTTGTCTGCCACTAACTCAGGCTCACCAGTGTATTGTTCCCTGGCCTTTCCTCATCACCTTTCTCAAATAATGGCACCTGTCTTGCAGCACCTCATCTGTGGCTATCGGTGATAGAAATATCTCAGCGAGGGGCCCAGCAATCACTTCCCTAACTTCGCACAAAGGTTTGGGATACACCTGATCAGGTACGACAGATTTACTCAGCTTTATGTATAAGACATCCAGTACAACGTCCTCTGTAATATGGACAGTTGTCAAGTTATCACTACTGATTTCTCCAAAGTCTCCAGCTTCCATATCCTCTCTCAGTAAAAGCTGACATGAAATCCTCGGATAGTATCTCTCCCACCTTCTGTGATTCCACAGACAACCTTGTTGATATTTGAGGGTACCTATTCTCTGCCTGTTTACTATTCTGTCCTTAGTGTTGTGTAGAATCTCTTTGGATTGTCCTTAAACCTCTTTCCCCCCAAATCTATCTCATGTATTCTTTTTGCCCTCTTGTTTTCCCTCGAGTGTACTCTTACTGCCCCTATACTCTGAGGGATTCACTCAAACCCAGCTGTCTGTACCTGCATATCCCTCCTTCATCATTTTGACCAGACCCTCAATTTCTCTAGACACACAGTATTCTCTACACCCGCCAGACTTGGCCTTAACAGGAACATACTGTCTCTGTACTCTTGTTGTCTCATTTTCACAGGCCTATGGAGGCAATGGCAGATGAGGACATGGAAACAGTCATTCTCAATAAAGGGAGTGTTGGGAAAGATAACAGCCCAAAAGTACATGGGTCTCCTGGCCGTGATGGAATGCATCCCAGGGGAGTAAAAGAGAAGGTGAAGGGGCTATTGTCCTTCCTTGCTAGAGAGATGGTTATGCTGCAGCTGTACAGGGTGCTGGTGAGGCTATACCTGGAGTATTGTGTACAGGTTTGATCTCCTTACTTCGGTAAGGATGTACTGACACGGGAGGGGGTGCAGAGGAGGGTTACTAGTTTGAGTCGGGAGTTGAGAGGGTTGGTGTATGTGGAGAGACTGAATAGATTGGGACTATACTTGTTGGAATTTAGAAGAATGGGAGGTTGTATTGGAAAAATAAAATTATGAAGGGAATAGATAAGATAGAAGCAGGGAGATTATTTCCATGACGGGGTAGCTGGTCAAACTAGAGAGCATAGCGTCAAAATAATGGGGTATCTGATTTAGGACAGAGTTGAGGAGGAACTTCTTCAGCTAAAGGGTTATGAATCTGTGAAATTCCCTGCGAGTGTAGCAGTTGACGTTATCATCTTGAATGTCTTTAAGGCAAAATGTAGATTTGTGAACAGGAAAGGAATTAAGGATTATAGTGAGAGAGCAGGAATGTGGAGCTGAGGCCATGAAAAGATCAGCCCTGATCTTATTGAATGGGAGAGATGGCTTGAGGGGCCGGATGGCCTACTCCTGCTCGTATTCCTTCTGTTCTTATGTTCCCACTTTCCAGCCGTCCCTTTACCTGGGGGTTGCAAAGAAATATTGAAAGTTCTCGCCTTGTACCGTCAAAAGTCACCTTTGTCCAATTTTGAACACCAACTTTTAGATCTGGTCTATTATTTTCTGCAACTATTTTAAAACTAGTAGAATTATCGTCAGAGAATCCCAAGTGTGGAAGCAGGCCATTCCGCCCATCACATCCACACTGACCCTCAGACCCTCCTACCTTACGCCTGTAACGCTGCATTTCACATGGCCAATCCACCTAGCCTGCACATCCCTGAACACTGTAGGCAATTTCACATGGACAATCCACCCAACCTTCATATCTCTGAACAATATGGGCAATTCAGCCTGCACATCTTTGGACTGTGAGAGGAAACCAGAGCACGGACGAAATCCACACAGACAACCTCAATAAGGTGATCATCCTGTTCCTATTTCCCAGTTCCACCCAAGTAAGTTCACCGGGTGAACTCCCATGAATATCCTCCCTAAGCACAACAATAATGTTATCCCTAATCAAAAACACAATTCCACCTTCTCTCTTATCCCCCTTTCTATCCTTCCTCTTACATCTATCCCCTGTCCTGTCCAACCTAAGCCACGTTTCTGTAATACCCACCATATCCCAGTCCCATGTTCAAAACCATATCTTAAGCTCATCTGCTTTCCCTGTCAAACCTCTTGCATTGAAATAAATGCAGTGCAGTGCTATCAAAAGGACAGACTGATGGGCAGAGGGGTTGGGATGGCGCTGTTGGTGAGGGATGACGTTCAGTTCCTTGCGAAGGGGGAGACACAGAATCAGGAGATGTAGAGTCAGATTGAAGGGTGGGTAATGATTAGATTGATTACTTACAGTGTGGAAACAGGCCCTTCGGCCCAACAAGTCCACACCGACCCGCCGAAGCGCAACCCACCCGGACCTAACACCTAACAATACGGGGAATTTAGCATGGCCAATTCACCTGACCTGCACATTTTTTTGGACTGTGGGAGGAAACCGGAGCACCCGGAGGAAACCCACGCTGACACGGGGAGAATGTGCGAACTCTACAGAGTCAGTCGCCTGAGGCGGGAATTAAACCTGGGTCTCTGGAGCTGTGAGGCAGCAGTGCTAACCACTGTGCCACCGTGCCACACTAACGTTGTCCCAGTTTTCAAGAAAGGTGGGAGAGAGAAAACAAGGAATAAGAGACCGGTTAGCCTGATGTTAGTGGTGAGAAAGATGCTGGAGTCGATTATAAAAGATGAAATTACAGCTCATTTGGATAGCAGTAATAGGATTCGTCAGAGTCAGCATGGATTTACAAAGGGGAATATACTGACTTGGATTGAAAATTGGCTTGCTGACAGGAAGCAACGAGTAGTGATAAACGCTTCCTTTCGGAATGGCAGGCAGTGACTAGTGGAGTACCACAAGGTTCGGTGCTGGGACCGCAGCTGTTTACAATCTACATTAATAATATAGATGAACGTATTAAACGTAATATTAGCAAATTTGCTGATGACACAAAGCTGGGTGGCAGGGTGAAATGTGAGGAGGATGTTACGAGAATACAGGTTAACTTGAACAGGCTAGGTGAGTGGACGGATGCATAGCAGATGCAGTTTAATGTGGATAAATGTATGGTTATCGACTTTGGAAGCAAGAACAGGAAGGCAGATTACTATCTAAAAGGAGTCAAGTTTGGTAAAGGGGAAGTACAACGGGATCTAGGTATCCTTGTACATCAGTCAATGAAAGCAAGCATGCAGGTAAAGCAGGTAGTGAAGAAAGCTCACTGCATGCTGGCCCTCATAACAAGAGGAATTGAGAACAGGAGCAAAGAGGTCCTTCTGCAGCTGTACAGGGCCCTGGTAAGACCGTACCCGGAGTATTGTGTGCAGTTGTGGTCTCCACATTTGAGGAAGAGCATTGTGGCTATTGAGGGAGTGTTTGGTAGGTTCACGAGGTCAATTCCCAGAATGATCACATGTTGAAAGATTGGAGCGACTCAGCTTGTATACACTTGAGTTTAGAACGCATAGAGGGGATCTGATTGAGACCTACAAGATTATTAAAAGGTTGGACACTCTGGAGGCAGGAAGCATGTTTCCACGGATGGGTGAGTCCAGAACCAGAGGACACAGTTTAAACATAAGGGAGACGCAATTTAGAACAGAGTTGAGGAGAAATGTCTTCACCCAGAGAGTAGTGGGCACATGGAGTGCACTGCACAAGAAGGCAGTGGAGGCCAAGTCTCTGGATACTTACAAGAAAGAGGTGGATAGAGATGTTAAAGATAATGGAATCAAGTGTTACGGAGATAAGACAGGAACAGGATACTGATTGTGGACGATCTGCCATGATCATAATGAATGCTGGTGCTGACTCAAAAGGCAGAATGGTCTATTCCTGCACCTATTGTCTATTGTAACTTGTCAGTCCGACAATATTCTGTGCCTTGCCCTTGCCTGCCTTGCCTGTCTAACTTCTCAACTGTACCCACCTCAGACTTACCTACTTTCTCACTATCTCTTTCGGTTTACCCCCACGCCCTCACTCGTTTACTGCCTCCCCAGTGACACTAGCAAATCTCCCTACATGGATATTAGACACCTTCCAATTCAGGTGTAATCCATCCTTCTTATGCACGTCAATTCTACCCCAACAGAGAATCCAATGATCCAAAAATGTGAATCCTTCTCCCCTGTATCAGATCCTTAGCCACGCATTCATCTGCTCTACCCTGCTATTCCTACTCTCACTCGCACGTGGCACCGGGAGTAATCCAGATATTACTACCAACAAGGACCTGCTTATTATCCTCCAGGCTAATTTGCTATATTCTCTCATCAGGACTTCATCCTTTTCTCTTATGTCATTGGTACCAATGTACAGCGACCTCCCACTGATCATTCTCCCCTTTCAGAATATTCTGCATCCTCGGAGCCATCCTTCACCCAGACAGTAGGGAGGCACCACCCCATTCTAATGTCTCACTCTTAGCTACAGAAACTGCAGTCTGTGCTGCAGACTAGAGAGCCCTCTATTACCGTCGATTGCGTGGAACCTGATATACCTCACATTACACGTGTAACTTGGCTGTCAGTGCGATATTCCCCTGAGAGTCTGTGACCCCCGACGCTTGTTTGAGATGTAAATAACCACAGGAGACTCCTGCACTACTTGCCATCCACTCCTCCCTTTCGAGGGGAAACCCATCTACCTGACTGGATCGGCAGTTTTCCTACCTTTCTGAAACTGGCACCTATCACAACCCCCAGCTCCTGCAAATTCTTCATTACCTTTAACCATCGCTCCATCTGATCCATGAAATCCTACAGGATTTGCATCCTCATTTCCTAAAGACAATCAGGATCATTGAAACTTTCCTTAATCTCCTACATCCAACAGGAAGAGCACATCACTGTACGAATGGCCATCTCTGCACCTTAACAGTCCACAGATCCAGAAAAAGGCACACAGTCTTACAGCGTTGCAATACATGACTCTAGAATAAATTAGTACCAATATTTTATATTTAAAAACTTAATCAAAGTATCATAAGATGTGTATTTAAATTAATTAACCCGTGCCCTACTGAACCTAATCTTATCCCTCTTGCCAGCACCTGGGCCATATCCCTCTAAATCTTTCCTATTCATGTCAAGTATCCAAATGCCTTTAAAATGCTACAATTGTCAGCCTCCACCACTTCTTCTGGCAGCTTATTTCATACACGCATCACTCTCTGCGTGAAAAAGTTCCTCAGTTCCCTTTTATACCTTTCCTTTCTCACCCTCAACCTATGCTCTCTATTTCTGGACTCTCCTACTCAGGGAAAAGACCTTGTCTATTTAGTCTATCCGTGCTACTAATGATTTTATAAACCTCTACGGAGGTCACCCCTCAGTCTCGGAAGCTCCAGGGAAAGAAAGCCCCAACCTTTTTGCTCTCTTCCTGCAGCTCAAACCCTCCAACCCTGGCAATATCCTTGTAAATCTTTGTTGAACCCTTTCAAGTTTCACAACATCCTTCCGATTGGCGGAGATCAGAACTGCACACAATATTCCAAAAGTGGCCTTACCAATGTCCTGTACATGACCTTCCAACTTCTATACTCAATGCTCTGATCAATAAAGTAATGTATTTCAAACACTTTCTTCAATATCCTATCTACCTGCAACTCTACGTTCAAGGAAATATGAACCTGCACTGCAAGATATCATTGTTCATCAACACTATCTAGGAATTTGCCACTAAGTGTATCAGTCCTGTTAAGGTTTGCTTTTCCAAAATGCAGCACGTCACATTTATCTGAATTAAACTCCATCTGCCACTTCTCACCCATCTGAACAACATCCTGTTGTAATCGGAGGTAACTCTCTAAGCTGTCCACTATACTTCCAATTTTGGTGTCATCTGCAAACTTAGTAACTATACCTCCTATGCTCATATCTAAATCATATATATAGACGACGAAAAGTAGTGGACCCAGCACCGATCCTTGCGGCACTTCACTGGTCACATGCCTCCAATCTGAAAAACAACCCTCCACCACCACCCTGCCTTCTACATTTGATCCAGCTCTGTATCCAAACGGCTAGTTCTCCCTGTATTCCATGAGATCTAACCAGTCTTCCATGGGGAAGCTTGTCGAGCGCCTCACTGAATTCCATAGATCATGTTCACCTCTCTGCTCTCATCAATCCTCTTTGACACATCTTCAAATAACTCAATCAAGTTTGTGAGACATAATTTCCCATGCACATAGTCATGCTGACTATCACTAATCAGTCCTTGCTTTTCAGAATACACACGCATCTTGTTCCTCAGGATTCCCTCCAACAACTTGCCCAGCATCAATGTCAGGCTCACCGGTCGATAGTTCCCTGGCTTGTCCTTACCACCTTTCTTAAATAGTGGCACCACATTAACCAGCCTCTAGTCTTTCGGCATCTTACCTGTGATAATCTATGATACAAATATCTCAGCAAGAGGCCCAGAAATAACATTCCCGGCTTCCGAGAGTTCTCGGGTTCACCTGATCAGGTGCTAGGGATTAACCAAGTTTTACAGGTTACAAGACACCCAGCACGTCCTCCTCTGTAAGATGTCGACATGTATTTCCCCACATTCTATATTGCCCATGTCCTTCTCCTCAATAAACACTGATGCAAAACTTTAAGTTAGTATCTCTCCCATCTCCTGCGGCTCCACGCGTAGGCTGTCTTACTGATCTTTGAGGAGCCCAATTCTCTCGAGAGTTACCCTTTTGTTCTTAATGTATTTATATATACCCTTGGGATTATTTATAACCCTATTTTCCAAAGCTATTTAATGTCCCCTTTTTGCCCTCCTGATTTTCCTCTGAAGTATATTCCTACTGTCTTTAATGCTCAGGGTTTTTTGGAATGTTTGGATTGGAATAAATGCGAAATATTACATTTTGAAAAAACAAACAAGGGCAGACTTAAAAACAGAGTCTCGAGTCGTGATATGGAACAAAGAGGCCGAGGGGTTCGGGTCTTTCAAGTCTGTGTCACATGTAGACAGGGTGGTTAAGAAGGTGTTTAGCACACTTTTCTTCAATGCTCAGATCTTTGAGTACGAGAGTTGGGACGTTATTTTGGATGTTGGGGAGGCCTTTTCTGGAATTCTGTGTCCAGTTCTGGTCATGCTGACAGCGGGAGGACATTATGTAGTTGGAACAGATTCAGAAGAGATTTACCAGGATGTTGATGGGAAAGGACAGTTTGAATTATAAGCAGAGGATGGATAGGCTGCGACTTCTTTCACTGGCGCGCAGGAGGCTGAGGTGTGACCTTATTAGATGTTTCTCAAATCATGGAGGTTTGGTATCAGTAACGTGAACAGCAGGTGTCCTGTCCTGGAAGAGACGTGATTCAAGACTGGGTACATACCTTTTAAGGTGACAGCAGAACAGTTTTAAAAAGGCGTTTGGTTTTTTATAAATCTTTGTTCAGACAATGGTTTATGTGTGGAATGAACTATCAGAGGAAGTGGTAGTTGTGAATCAAATTACAATTTTAGGGTGGCACAGTGGCTCAGTGATTAGCACTGCTGCCAGGACCCCAGGTTCGATTCCAGCTTTAGACAACTGTCTCTGTGGGACTTGCACATTCTCCCAGTGTCTGCATGGGTTTCTTCCAGGTGCTCCAGTTTCCTCCCTAATGAGAGAGCAGCTCAATAGTTGGTAGGACAATGCTGCCTTTACCTTTTACACAGTAATGCCACTGTGTCTCTGGGATGGGGAGAGGGAATGCTGAAGGTGATGAATGGGACACCACTCAGGCACAATGCTTTGTCCTGGAGGATGTTCACTTTCTTTAATATTGTTGGGGGCTGCACTGATGCAGGCAAGTGGAGAATGTTCCAACACAATCCTCATGTGTACCTTATAGAGAGCAAACAGACGTTGGAGAATCAGGGGTTTGGGGAAACTGAGATTGTTCTCCTTGTAGCAAAGGCAATTGAGGGGAGCTGCGACAGAGGGGTTTAGAAAAGTTACACGTTATAATAATAAACCTTACACCGAATAGCTCATTATACAAGGATTACAGGACACACATTAAAGGTTTGGGAAGATTGAAAGAACGTTTATGCAGCAAATGGTATTCAGATGTAATACAATACTCACACACAATGCGAATATCCAGGTCCTGATGAATTGACGAATTCAATCAGAGTTTTGTGTTACAATGACTGAGATTACCATCTGAATGTCCACCTGTAATATCCTGTAATACAAGTTTATAAAATCCATCACTGTCAGTTCAGGTTAGAAACTCGCACCATCCCCTCCTCCTGGCCCAGGATGACTGGACACATTACCCCTTGTGGAGGTCATCAGTCAGTTCAGGTGGAAATCTAAGTGGGTTTCTAAGAGTTTCCACCGTGGGGCTTCATGTGACTGAACAGGGCAAATCTTTGATAAATGGGACAGAATATTCCACGAGTCAGTGAGATGTGGAGAGCAGGATTTGTTTCCTTTTCTTTCCTTCCGTGCTGCTGCTGTGCCTTATCAATAAGACATGGGGTGTGAAAGGCTCATGCAGCTTGATGGTCAAGCTGTCTCCATTCTGACCAATGGGCAGCAAGCTCCTCCTATAGAGTATCTCTAAAAACAGAGCAACTCTGCATGCTTCACACGACCCAGTGTTCCCAGTAAATGTTTAGAAGAATGGGGCGGGGTGGGATCTCCTTGAAAAGGCATAACTGTAAAGTACTAAGAAGATGAAGAGTGAGAGATGCACGGAGAAGGGGGCAATAAGTTGTCAGATGGAGTATAATTTGAGAAAATGGGAAGTTGGTCATGTTGGAGGAGATAATAAAAGATCTGAGTGCTATTTAAATGGTGGAACTGTAGAAAGCTGCACTACAAAGGGACCAGGGGGTAATTGTGCAGGAAACAGAGAAAGCTAGCAGATTCTGGGTCAGTCACGAAATCATGGGTGCTGTTTCAGATTCATCAAGTTAAAGGTAACACCGACACGGGTAAGGGGTTTCGGTAGCAATGGAGCTGGGGTGAGGGGGAGACAAGCACCATTTTAGAGATTGGAATTCCTGGTGTTTGTGATTGTGTTGATGTCAGATCAGAAGGTCACCTTGGGATCAGATATGAGAGCAATATTGTAAAGGGTCTAGTTCTTCCTCAGGCATTTCCCAGTGAGAGGGAGGGGTTCAGCAGTAAGGTAAAGTAATTTGTATTAGCAACTGAAGGTAAAGGGGTAACCCATTATATTGTTTCATTGGAGGAAATTGCAGCTAATCGAGTAATGGGAGTGTTATAAGCAGTTTGATAACTTAGCAACAGTGCAGCAATGGAGAGAGATGATGGGGAGGGAGAGCTGGGCATTGTCAGTGTACATGTGAAACCTAACACAGTGCTTTTGGACGATGTCACCTCCTGGCAGTATGTAGGTGAGATACAGGAGGGGCCAAGGAGAGATCCTTGAGGGACACCAAATACAAGGAATTCAGAAAGGAAAGGGAGAGTGGAGATGGAGCAGGATTTACAAATGATGGTGAGGTCAAATGTTAGTTATTTTAGCAGAATGGATGAGAAGGACATAACCAGAAAAGACAGACAGAACAAGGAAGAATACCTGTGAATTGGCGAAGGGGAGTGATGAGCAGGAAACAGAGTTGGAATGTCTGTAGTTTAGCGAGACAAGAAAAAGATCACGATGAGCTCTGATAAGGCTTGACAAGAGACTAGAGAAAGATGCAAGATTGGGACAAAAATCAGGAACACCATGTGAGGCAGTTTGTCTCGGTGGGCTAGTGGGAGGGAGGGAAGCAGCAGAGGCAGCTGATCGGATTGTCTCAGACTTAGTGACAGAGAAACTCAATGTGCTCCTTGCTCTTGTTGTTGGAGGGAAGAATGAAGAAGACAGGATGATGGACAGTGTTTTACAAAGAAACAAAACCAGGGTTAGTGATGTTTAAAATGAGTGCACAAACCTAATTTATTTAACTTTTATCCAGAATATTAAAATGTACAACTGAAGTCCTTGTTCGAATCCCAGCTCGGCAGATGGTGGAATCTGGATTCAAGAAAGAAATAACTGGAATTAGGAATCTCCTGATTGTTAATGGCAAAAAAAAAACCTGCCAACCTGACAGTCGCCCAACAAGCTACTCATTGGATTAATCACTGCAAAGTCTCAACAAAGGAATGAAACTGGATGGACCACTCGGCATCTAACAAGGCATTAGGAAATACAACCACAGAATCAGCCCTCTCGACTCTGCAACATCCTGCTCACTAACATCTTTTTTATTTGTGCCACAACGTGGCGAGCTGTTTCACAGACTGGTCAAGGAACAGTCTGCCATAGTCATACTCACAGAGTAATCCCTTACAGATAAAGGCCAGATACCACCATCACCATCCCGAGATATCGAGAGTGTGGTGACAGAAAGCACAACAGGTCAGGCAGCATCCGAGGAGGAGAATCGGCGTTTCGAGCCTAAGCCCTTCATCAGCTTGACCTGCTGTGCTTTTCCAGCACCACACTCTCGACTCTGATCTCCAGCATTTGCAGTCTTCACTTTCTCCTGAAATCTCTGGATATGTCCTGTCTCACCAGCAGGACAGATCAGGCAGAGGTGATGGCACAGTAGTGTACACACAGGAACCATTTGCCCTGGGAGTACTCAGCATTGACTCCGGTTATCAGGAAATCGCATGGCTCCTGCTGATTACCACGTACCGTGCTCCCACGGCTGATAAATCAGTGCTCCTCCATGTTGAATAACACTTGGAGGTAGCACTGAGGCAATAAAATGGTGACAAGCCTACTCTGGGTACAGGATTTCAATGTCCTCTACCAAGAGTAGCTCAGCAGCAGGATTACTGACTGAGCTGGTCGGGTCCTCAAGGACATAGCTGCTCAACTGGGTTTGCAGAAGGCGGTAATGGAACCAGCAAGAGGGAAAAACATACTAGATCTTATCAGTATGAATCTGCCAGCTGCAAATGCGTCTGTCCGTGACAGTATCGGTAAGAGCGACCATCTCACAGTCTTTTTGGAGACAAAGCCTCACCTTAAAGTTGAGAAAAACCTCCATTGTGCTCAGTGGTACTATCACCGTGCTAAATGGGACAGATGTAGGAACTCAGACTGGATCTCTCTGAGGCACCATGGGATAACAACAGCAACAGAACTGTCCTCCAGCACAATCTGTAATCTCATGGGTTTGTACATCCTGCACTCACCCATCACAATGGACAGGAACGGAGGGCATGCCATGAGCAGCACCAGACAGACCTAAAAATGAAGTGCCAACCTGGTGAAGCTACCAAGCAGGACTATCTGTATAATCAAACAGCATCAGCAGCAAGCAACAGAGCCAAGTGATCCCACAATCAATGGATCAGATCAGAGCTCTGCAGTTCAGCCACACCCAGTTGTGAATGGTAATGGACAATTAAACAACTCGTTGCAGGAAGCACCACAGATATCCCCACCCTTACTGATGGAGGGGTCTCACACATTCATGCAAAAGATAAGATGACAGCATTTGCAGTAATTTTCAGCCAGATGCAATATGAGATGATCCATCTCAGCCTTCTCCAGTGGTTCTTAACGTCACCGATGTGAGCTTTAAGCCAGTTCAATTTAGTTCGAACAATATCGAGAAATGGTTAAGTAGTGTAAAGGCGATGGGTCCTGCTAGCATTCTGGCAATAATACTGATAGCTTGTGCTCCAGAACTTGCCACCCACCAAGCCACGTACCGCTCCAGCACTGGCATCGACCGACAATGTGGAACATCGCCCAGGCATGTTCAACATAAAAACACAGGGCAAATCCAACCCAGGCAATTTCCCTCTGCCAGTCCACACTCGATCAGCATTAAAGTGATGGAAGATGTTATCAACAGGGCTATCAAGCAGCAGCTGCTCAGCAACAGCCAGCTGAGCGACACTCATTTTAGGCTCCACCAGGGCCACTCAGCTCCCGATTGTGTTACCGCCCTGATTCACAACCTGACAACCAGCTGAATCCCAGAGGTGATATTACAGGGGTTGGTCACATTATATATTAATGATCTGGATAAAGGGACTGGGGGAATTTCAACACTGTCCAACACCGCCCCTCCCCAACCCTGTCAAACACTGCTCCCTGCCCCCAACCCTGTCCAACACCGCCCCCTCTCTCAACTCCGTCCCACACCTCCACTCCCCAACACCATCCAACACCACCGCCTCCCTAACCCCATCAAACACCGATCCATACCAACACTGTCCAACCCCGCCCCCTCCTCCAACCCTGTCCAACACTGCCCCCTCCCCAACCCGATCAAACACCGCCCCCTCCCCAACCCCGTCCGACACCGCCCCATCCCCGACCTCGTCCAGCACCGCCCCCTCACCAAACCCGTCCGACACCGCCCCCTCCCCAATCCCGTCCAGCACCGCCCCCTCCCCCAACCACATCGAACACCGCCCCCTCCCCAACCATGTCCAACACCGCCCCCTCCCCGAACACCATTCAACACCGCCACCTGACCAACCCTGTCCAACACCAAGCCCTCCCCAGCACTCTCCAAAACCACCCTCTCCCCAAACCCGACCAATACCGTACCCTCCCCAACCCCGTCCAACACCGCCCTCTCACCAACTCCGTTCAACACTGCCCCCTTCCCCAACCTGGTCCAACACTGCCCCTTCCACAATACCGTCCAACATTGCCCCCTCCCACGAAACCCTTCAAATACCGCCCCCTCCCCAACCCCGTCCAACATTGCCCCCTCCCGTAAACTCCTTCAAAAACAACCCCCTCTCCAAACTCGTCCAACACCACTCCCTCCCCAACCTCGTCCAACACCACCCCTTCCCCCAACCCGTCCAACACTGCCCCTCCACCAACACCATCCAACACCGCCCACTCCCCCAGCCCCATTCAAAACCGCTCCCTCCCCAACCCCGTCAAACACCGCCCCTCCCCCAACCCCATCCAACGCCGCCCACTCCCCCAGTCCCGTTCAAAACCGCCTCCTCCCCAACACCGTCCAATACTGCCCCCTCCACCAACACCATCCAACACCGCCCACTTCCCCACCCCGTTCAAAACCGCCCCCTCCCCAACACGGTCCAACACCACCCCCACCCCAACCTTGTCAAACACTGCTCCCTCAACCCAACCCTCTCCAACACCGCCCCCACCCCAACACTGTCCACAACCACCCCATCCCCCAACCGCGTTCAACACCGCCCCATCCCCAAAATAGCCCAACACCGCCCACACCCTCAACCCCATCCCACACCACACCCTCCCCAACCCCGTCTAATACTGCCCCCTCCACAAACCCATCTCACACCACTCCCTCCCCCAAACTCCTCCCACACCTCCCCCTCCAACACCATCCAACTTCGCCGCTTCCCGAACTCCAACAAAACACCGACCCCTCTCCAAACCCGTCCAACACCGCTCCCTCCCCCAACACGTCCAACACCGCCCCCTCCCAAACCCAGTCTAACACTGCCCCCTCGCCCAACCCCGCCAAACACTGACCCCATCCCCAACACCATCCAACACTGCCCCCATCCCAACCAGGTCCAGCACTGCCCCCTCCCCCAACCCTGTCCAACACCGAACCCTCCCCCAACTCTGTCCAACACCACCCACTCCACCAACGCCATCCGACACCGCCCACTCCCCCAGCCCCGTTCAAACACCCTCTCCCCAACCCCGTCCAACACCACCCCCTCCCCCAAATTCGTCCCACACATCCCCCTCCCCCAACACCATCCAACACTGCCGCCTACACAACCCATTCCGATACTGCCCCTTCCCAATCCTGTACCACAACACCCCCCCAAATCTTTCCACACCACCCCTCCCTTAAAACCGTCCCACACCAACCCCCCCGCCAACCCCGCCCGACACCGCCCCCTCTCCCAACCACATCCAACACCGCTCCCTCCCCCCAAACCCGTCCCACACTTCCACATACCTCAACACCATTCGACACCGCCGACTCCCCAACCCAGTCCAACACCGACCCCTCCCCACCCCGTTCTAACACTGCACCCTCCCCACTCCTGTCCAACACCTCCCCCTCCCCCAACCCCGACCAACACCGCACCCTCCCAAGCACCGTTCAACACCACACCCTCGCCCAACCTAGTCCAACACATCCCCCTCCCCAACCATGATCAACACCGCCCCCACCCCAACCCTATCCCACAACACTCCCTCCCGCAAACCCATCCCACACCACCCCCACCACCAAACCAGTCCCACACCGCCCTCTCCCCCAACACCACCCAACACTGCCTCCTCCCCAATCCCGTCCGACACCGCCTCCTCCTAAATCCCGTACGACAATGCCCCCTCCCCAATCCCGTCCAACACTGCACCCTCCCCCCAAACTCGTCCAACACCGACCCCTCCCCAACCATGACCAACACTGCTCCCCCACCCAGCACCATCCAACAACTCCTCCTCCCGAACCCCGTCCAACACCGCCCCCTCTCCAACCCCGTCCAAAACCACCCCCGCCCCAACCCCATCCCAAACCACACCCTCCCCAACCCCGTCCAACACAGCCCCCTCCCCCAACTCCGTCCCACACCGCCCCCTCCCTCAACCCCGTCCCAGACCTCCCTCTACACCAACCTAGTCCCACACCACCCCCTCCCCCAACCCCGTCCAACACCACCCCCTCCCAAACTCCGTCCAACACCGCCCCCCTCAACCCCGTCCAACACCGCTCCATCCCACAAACCCGTCCAAGACCGACTCCATCCAACCCCGTACAACACTGCCCCCTCCCCAGCCCCATCCAACACCTCCCCCTCCCCAACCCTGTCCAACACTGCCCCTCCCCCAACACTGTCCAACACCGCCGCCTCACCAACGCCGTCCAACACCGCATCCACCCCAACCCCGTCCAACACGGCCCCTCCCAACCCCGTCCAACACGGCCCCTCCCAACCACGTCCAACACCTCCCTTCCCCCAAAACCCGTCCAACATCGCCCCTCCCAAAACCTCCATCACCGCACACTAGCCTAAACCCCCTCCATCACTGCCCCCTACCCCCAACCCCATCCAACACCGCCCCCACACCCCAACCCCATCCATCACTGTCCCTCCCCTACCCCGTCCAAAACCGACCCACACCAATATCGTCCAACACAGCACAACCCCAACCCCGTACAACACCACCCCCAACCCGCCAACCCCATCCAACACCTGCTCCTCCCAAACACCGTTCAACACCGCACCCTCCCCCAACCTAGTCCAACAACTCCCCCTCACCAACCCCGTCCAACACCGCCCCCAACCCAACACTGTCCAACACCGTCCCACCCCCCAAACCCCGTACAACACCGCCTCCTCCTCAACCCCGTCCAAATCCATCCCCTCCCCAAACCCGTCCAACACCGCATCCTCTCCCAACCCTGTCCGACACCGACTCCTACCCAACCCCGTCCCACACCACGCCCTAACCCAACCCCATCTCACACTACCCCCTCCTCAACACTGTCCAACACCGCCCCCTCCCCGAAACACGTCCCACACCGCCCCCTCCCCCAACACCGTCAAACACCGCTGACTCGCCAACCCTGTCTGACACCGCCCCCTCCCCAACCCTGTCCCACAACACCCCCATCCCCTAAACCCGTCTCAAACCACACACTGCCCCAAACCCCATCCAAAACTGCCCACTCCCCCAACACTGTCCAACACTGCCACCTCACCAACCCCGCCCAACACCAGCCCCTCCCCAACCCAATCCAAAACCACCCCCTCCTCAAACCCATCCAATACCACCCCCTCCCCCAGCCCCGTCTCACACCACCCCCTCTCCAACACCGTCCAACCCCGACCCCTCCCCAACACCGTCCCACACCACCCCCTCCCCAGCCCCGTCTCACACCACCCACTCCCCAACACCGTCGTACACCGCCCCCTCCCCAACCCCATCAGTCACCACCCCCTCCCAAGCACCGTCCCACACCACCCCCTCCCCAACCCTGTCTCACACCACCCCCTCTCCAACACCGTCCAACACCGGCCCCTCCCCAAACCCGTAGTGTTAGGTAAGGGGTAAACGTAAGGGTATGGGTGGGTTGCGCTTCGGGGTGTGGAGTGGACTTGTTGGGCCGAAGGGCCTGTTTCCACACTGTAAGTAATCTCATCTAATATAATTTAAAACCGCCCTGTCCCCAACCCAGTCCAACACCACATCCTCCCCAAACCCCATCCAACACCGCACCCGCCCCAATCCCGTCGCACACCAACCCCTCCCCATCCCGTCCCACACCTCCCCCTCCCCCAACAACATGCGACACCGCCCCCACCTTCGACCCCGTCCAAACCAACTACATGCAAACATCGTCCAACTCAGCCGCTTCACCAACAAAGTCCAAAACCACAGCCTCCCCAAACCCATTCCATCATCGCCCCCTACCCCAACCCCGTCCATCACCGCCCCCTCGCCCCAACCCCATCCATCATTGCTGACTCCCCTACCCCGCCCCTCACCAATATTGTCCAACACTGCACCCTCCCCCAACCCCGTCCAAAACCTCCCCCAACCTGCCAACCCCGTCCAACACTGTCCCCTCCCAAACTCCGTTCACCACCGTGCTCTCCCCCAACCTAGTCCAACACCTCCCCCTCCCCAACCCCGTCCAACATCACCCCCAGCCCAACACTGTCCAACACCACACCACCGCCCTAACCCCGTACAACACTGGCTCCTCCACAACCCCGTCCAAAACCACCCCCTCCCCATACCCATCCAACCCCGCATCCTCTCCCAACCCTGTCCAACATCGCCCACTCCCCAAAACCCGTCCAACTCCGCCCCCTCCCCATCACCGTCCAACACTACCATCTCATCAACCCCGCCCAACACCAGCCCCTCCCCAACTCAGTCCAAAACCACCCCCTCCCCAAACCCGTCCAACACCTCCCCCTTCCCGTCCCCGTCCAATACCGCACCCACCCCAACACTGTCCAACACAGCCCACTCCCAACCGCGCCTAAAACCGCCCCATCCCCAACCCCGTCCAAAACTACCCCCTCCCCAAACCAGTCCAACACCACATCCGCCCCAAACCCCGTCCAACACCGCACCCTCCCCAACCCTGTCGCACACCAACCCCTCCCCGAAACCCGTTCCGCACCTCCCCCTCCCCAACAACATCCAACACTGCCCCCACCTTCGACCCCATCCTCACCAACTACATCCAAACCCGTCCAACACAGCCGCTTCACCAACCCAGTCCAACACCACCACCTCCCTAACCCCGTCCAAATCCACACCCTCCCCAAACCCATTCCAACACCACCACCCCCGCCAAACCCTTCCCACATCTAACCCTCCCCAACACCATTCAACACCGCCCCCTCCCCCCAGACTCGTCCAACACTGCCCCCTCCCTAACCTTGTCCCACAGCACCCCCTCCCCTAAACCCGTCCCACACCACCCCTCCCCCAATCCCGTCCCACATCAACCCCTCCCCCAACACCGCCAACTCCCCAACCCCGTCCGACACCGCCCACTTCCCGTTCCAGTCCAACACCGCATCCTCCCCCAACCCAATCCAACACCGCTCCCTCCCCAACCCCATCCAACACTGTACCCCCCTCCAACCCCATCCCACACCGCCCCCTCCCCAACACCGTCCAACACCGGCCCCTCACCCCAACCCCATCCATCATTGCACTCACCCCAACCCCGTCAAACACCGGCCCCCTCCTCACCACCGCCCAACAGTGCACTCTCGCCCAACCCCGTTCATCATCTCCCAATCCCCAACCCCGTCCAATACCGCCTCATCCCCAACCCTGTCTAAAACCACCGCTCCCAAACCCCGTCCAACAGCGCACCCTCCTCTCAACCCCGTCCAACACCGCCCCCTCCACCCAGACTCGTCCAACACCGACCCCTCCCCAACCCCGACCAACACTGCCCCCCACCCAGCCCCATCCAACACCTCCCCTTCCCCAACCCCGTCCAACACCGCCCCCTCCCCAACCCCGTCCAACACCGCTCCATCCCCAACCCCGTCCATCACCGCCCCCTCCCCAACCCCGTCCAACCCTGCCCCCTCCCCAACCCCATCCAACACCGCACCCTGCCCCAACCCCGTCAACACCGACCCCTCCCTAACCCCGTCAAACATCAACCCATACCCAACCCCTTCGTACATGCTCCCTCCCCCAGCTCCGTCCAACAACGTCTCTGTCTCTCCTCTCACTGTCCTCTCTCTCTCTCTCCCCCCATCCCCACCTCTATCGGCCTTTTTCTCCTTCCCTCCACTATCCATACTCCCACTGTCTGTCCCCCCCACTCTCGGTCACCCCTCTCTGTCCCCCTCTCTCTCTGTCCTCTCGCTCTCTGTCCTCCCTCTCTCTTCCCCCTTTCTCTGTCCCACCTATATGTCCCCCTCTCTGTCCCCACTCTGTCTCCCCTCTCTGTTCCCCTCTGTCTGTCCCCCGCTCTCTGTTGCCCTCTGTCTGTGCCCTCTCTCTTTGTTCCCCTCTCTCTGTGCCCCATCTCTCTGTCCCCCATCTCTCTGTCCCCCTATCCCTGTATCCCTACCGCTGTCCCCCCTCTCTCTGTACCCATCTTTCTATCCTCCTCTCTCTGTCCTCCTCTCTCTGTCCCCCTCTCTCTGTCCCCCCTCTATCTGTCCCCCATTTCTCTGTCTCCCTATCCCTGTCTCCCTCCCGCTGTCCCCCCGTCTCTCTCTGTACCCATCTTTCTGTCCTCCTCTTTCTGCCCTCCTCTCTCTGTCCTCCTCTCTCTGTACCCCCTCTATCTCTTCCCCTCTATCTGTCCCCCTCTATCTGTCCCCCCTCTCTGTCCTCCCCCTCTCTGTCCACCTCTCTCTGTCCCCCATCTCTCTGTCCCTCTCTCTCTGTCCCTCTCTCTCTGTCCCCCTCTATCTTCTCCCTCTATCTCTGTTGCACTTCTCTCTGTTGCCCCGCTCTCTGTTGCCCCTCTCTCTGTCCACCTCTCTCTGTCCCTATCTCTCTGTCCCCCACTCTGTACCCTTCTCTCTGATCCCTCTCTCATTATGTCCTCCCTTAGTTCTCTCTCTCCCTCCCTCACTTTATCTCTGCCTTGCCTCTCTCTCTCTCTTCTCTCTCTCTGTCTCTCTCTCTCTCTCACTTACTCTCGCCCTGCTCCTTCACTCTCTCTTCACCTTCTCTCACTCTCGATCCCCCTATCTCAGTCTCCCTTTCTCCCCAACTCGCTCTGTTTCTCTCTGATTAAATTCTCTCCCGCCTGCGCCTCGTCTCCGTCTCTGTGACGTCTCCATCTTTCTCTAATCCAGACGGGGGTGGGGAGGGGGTGCAGAAGGTTGTTGCATGTGGTTGGAGGGGTGGTTGTGAGATGATAGAGAGATATGGGAGGTGGGAGGAGGGGGAAAATGGAGTAGAGAATGAATTGCTGGAGGGAGGCAGATGGCAGGAGAGAGTGAATGCAGGGGAGTGGGAGAGGAAAGAGTGGAGTCAGGTGGAGAAATCAGGGTTAAGGGTGTGTGTGAGAGAGAGTGTGAACGAGGGAGAGTGAAAGGGAGAGGTGGTGAGAAAGAGAGAGTGTGCAGAGAGAGAGAGGGAGAGAAATGAGGAGAATGAGCAGGGGAGAAGAAATGGGGAGGTCAGGTTGGAGTGGAGGGAACAGAGGGAGTTAAACCCAGCTCCTGAGCTCAGGGCACGGTGCCCTCCCCTTCCCTGAAGACCAGGACTTGGGGCTGAGTCTGTCTCTCTCCAGCTCAGGTTCTCCAACACAAAGACACACAAAAACATCGGTCACTCTGCTGCTCGGCATATTTTAATCAACATTTTTATTGTTTACAAATGGAAGTGATGGATACAGTCATTGGGATGGTGCGTTTTCTCACTGGCCCCTGAATTGCGAGAAACATTGAAATGTTTCCCTGTAACCCCCCTGTGGGATAAGGATGGACAAGCCAGCGCTACCCTCAGTCTGATACCAAAGCGACAGGCTGCTCCATCGCTGAAACACTGAACTGAAATGAGAAAATCCTGGATGGATTGATTAATGAGGGAATTTGATGGATGGATGGATTTGGTTGAAGGGATATTTCAGCACATTCTTCAGCTGCTGCCTGAACTTAGTCTGGGTCACAGCATAAATCGCGGTGTTTGTGCAACAACTGAGGAGCTGCAGCATGAAGCCCAATTCTCGCAAAAAGGGATCGAGATACACAGACCGATACCCAATATTATACATCCGGTTCCATATAGAATACAGCATTAACGTTGACCATAACATAATGAAATTGGCCGAGATCACAAACAATAAAATGATGGATTTTTTTCGGTTTCTCATTTCTGTGTCAGACTGAGCGTCCCCATTGGTGTGAGTGCGGAGTCTCCTGCGCGCTCTGCTGGTCAGTAAAATATGTCTGACGGTGAGAACATTGAGCAGCACAATCAGGAGAAATGGGCCACACGGGGTTAGAATGTTGTGGAGGAACTCGATTGTGACCCAGACACTGGAGGATAGAACAGCGCCTGTTACATCACAAAACCAGGGGATGTTCCCCAGCCAATACCGAGCCGTGAGCATAAAATACCAGGAAATGTTTCTTAAACAGCTCAGCGCAGTCACTGCTCCCAGAACCACAGCCGCCGGTTTCTCACTGCAATATTTACTTTTCAGCTTCTGGCAACAAATGGCCACAAACCAATCAAAGGTGAAAGTGACGGTGAACCAGACAGAGCAGTCAGTGGCTGCATGAAGCAGGATGGCGTGGATATTACACACGGGGACGGAGTCCCTCAGGAAATAAAAGTGTTCCCAATAAACAATGGGAATGTGTCTCAGTATCAGGTCGAGGATAATGACCAGGAGATCCGCCGCTGCCATGGCCCCCAGGTAACGTCTGACACATGGAGACAATCCACAATCTTTATAAAGAAGGACGTAGATGGTCACTACGTTAACTGTGAGGAAGGAAAACAAAACCATTATCCATCAGCCTGGAGGCAAAGGGACCCGTTTGATTGGAGACCCAGTGAGATTTTCAAATGTGTCCCTGTATTCAGGGATTTATTAAAATAATTGGAGCTGGAATAACAAATGGGAAGGTCTGAATTACTGACATAAACCACAAGAAACCCTCCCTCCCCAAACACACAGAGACACATCCGTAAGGTCAGATGGTTTCTAGAACATTCCCACACACTCGATCACTCGAGAGCAGACACAGGTCACTCATTCCCAGTTCCTAATACGGAGGGTGGAAACGTTGCTGTCCTGAAGGATTCTCTCCCAGTTTCCTGAAGACAAGTGGAATTTGCGAATTCCTGTATTTTGGTCTAAATTGTGGTCGATCCTGTTTCGTGGAGAAATGTAAACGCAGGGAAAACGTCTTCACCAGTTTAACTGGCTGAGGGGCCTTCGGAACAGTATCTCCTTCCTCCAGGAACGGAATCTCTTCCCTCGGGCTCTTATCGTTTGTTCAATTCACTGACGTCCGGCCGTTCACAAACAATGTCAGGGACAGAACGTTCCGGGGAATGTCAGTTATAGAATGTCGGGGACCGAACGTTCGGGGAATGGCAGTTATAGAATGTCACAGACGGAACGTTCCGGGGAATGTCAGTTATAGAATGTTGGTGACAGAACGTTCCGGGGAATTTCAGTTATAGAATCTCGGGGACAGAACGTTCCGGGGAATGGCAGTTATAGAATGTGGGGGACAGAACGTTCCAGGGAATCCCTTGACCTATCCATCACCTTTCCCCCCTATCCACCTCACCAACATGATGTACGGAGGGTCCAATCACAGGAATGTGAACTAAAGGCATTACCAAATCAGCTGAAATGGTTAGATACACCACATTCTCAATCCACCTCCCAGAACCAGCCCAGACACCAACAACCTAGAAGAGATATCTCTTCACTGTGCAGACTCATCCATTGCACTGGTCAATACAAACCAGCAATCTTTCCAGAGTGGTACACTGCACAGATCAGATCAGGGCATTGATCTATAAACCCAGACTATATATCTGTCCAGCACGGTGAGCTGTGCAGACCACAACAGTGCATTATCTTTAAACCTCAACCCTCCTTCCTGATGAAGGGCTTATGCCCGAAACGTCGATTCTCCTGTTCCTTGGATGCTGCCTGTCCTGCTGTGCTTTACCAGCAACACAGTTTCCGCTCAACCAGATAGTCTGACTAGCACAGCGAACTGTGCAGTGATCACCCGTGAATTAATCTGTAAACCAGGAGCAGTTACCCTCCCAGAATGTAGGACCGTGTACACTACCTGACTGCATTGCTCAGTAACACTGTGTTGGATCACTGCCCAATGTGGGGAAACTTGCAGCCCTTGCTGGGAGTGATGGCATGTTCAACTCCCACCCATTTACAGCTCCATATCTCCACAAGGGGGTGCTGTGGCTGTGAACATCACTGCCGGAGAGAGATGGCGGGAGAAATCAGTTTAAATACCACCACATGGGAGGGGTTTGTGAAATAGACAGAGAGGGGGAGACTGAGAGACAGTGTCATGGATGGATGTGTTCCCGGGTTTCAGAATTCTGAAAGGTAGACAGTTGGATAGCATCGTGTAACATGAGCTAATCTTCCGAGGAAAGATGGGAAAAATGCATATTGGTGAGCAGTCAGATGAGCACTTGTTCTGCATCTTTGTAACTGGAATTAGTTTCAACCGAATCTATGACTCATTCAGCAGATTCTAACAATACTTTATATTTTTTTGATTTTCCTTGAGTGTGACAGAGGGATCGTCCGCACGAGGCTGAGCTAGTTTCCTGGTGCTATCGTATCGGACTCACCTCATAAACTACTCAGCCCACCCCATGATGTCGCTCTCATTCAATACCAGCCCGATTCTCCCACCCATCATGGCTGGACGTTCTCACCATCGCCCGGGTGCCCCTGGATATTCCAACCATGGCAGATAAGGGGCAAATTCACCACAAATGGAATCCCCACGGTCTCGGTGGACAGGAGGGTGGACTCACAACACATCGTCACCACCACCTCCCTGGAAGGGAACACCGAGACTCTCTCCTACACCTCCTCCTGTAAACAGCTCAGATAATGAAACAAATCTGTGATATTTACTGTTCTCCCCAATTGGCCTGACATCTTCAATAATCTGTGCTCATATACACCCCAAAAAAAATCTATTCCTGCGCTTCCTTTATAAAGGTACAGCCTACTTTATATTGTCTTTCAATGTCCTTCCTATCAAAGTGCATCAACTCACATTGGTCTGCATTGATCCCCATTTGCCCGAAAACTACACCAACATGTGATTGTCCTGTTCGAAATCCACACTGTCCTCCATAAACTTCACAATTCGTTCAAGATTGGTGCCATCTACAAACGTTGAGATTGTCGCAGCATCACAGTCCCCATGAGAGAACTGAAATCCTGCTGCACTCACTAGTATGAGCTAGTGAAATACTGCTATACTGACAGAGCATATTGCAACACTGATGAAAGAACTCGAGGAACTTCGGCTCACCCGAGAGAACGAGATCTTTCTGGACAAGACCTTCAGCGAAGTTATTATACCGACCATACCAGAAGAGAACAGAAGAGAGCAGACGATGAGGAAGGCAGAGAGGAGACAGGTGCAAGAGACCTCGGGGGAAGTACCTGTCAGGAACAAGTTGAATCTTTTGGAAACAGTGGAGACAGATGACACTGCCAGTCCGCGAGGCGGTCAGGACTGTCAATCAAAAGTTGGCGTGGAACCAGAGCGGAAGAATCGGGCATTGCACAGAGCCGTGTTAATAAGGGAATCCACAGTGAGCGGAACTGACCGGGGCTTTTGTGGCAGCAGGCGGGACTTAAGGATGGCGTGTTGCCTTCCTGGTGCAAGGGTTAAAGACATCACAGACAGAGTGCAGGACATCCTCAAGGACGAAGGTGAAGACCCAAACGTGGTGGTACAGTCGGCACAAATGCTGTCGGGAAGAAGAGGAGGAACATTACTACAGCGGGACTTTGGAGAACTAGGAAGAAGGCTGAAAAGCAGGACGTCCAAGGTGGTTATCCCCGGTTTGCTTCCAGTTCGTCGGCTGGTGAGGCCAGAAACAGGGAGATAATGGACTTGAACGTGTGGCTGGGGAACTGGTGCAGGAAGCAAGGATTTAAATTCTCGGATTACTGGGGTATGTTTTGTGGGAAGCATAGATTAGAGAGACGGTTTGTACCTTAATAGGTTCGGGACCAGCATTTCGGCAGGCAGGTTTGCTACTGTAACACAGCTACTTTTAAACTAAGTAGCGGGGGGAGGGGACAAACTGAATGTTTAAGAAATAAAATGAAGGGAAAGTTAGAACAAGGGAAGTCAAGAAATACAACTGTATCAATGAGGCAGAAAACTCAAAAACTGATCATGCTGTAAGGTTGAGTGAAGTAGGGGTTGATGGGAAGGGTGAGGGCAGTAACAAATTAAAAATACTGTACATGAATGCACGAAGCATTAGAAATAAGATGGATGAGCTTGAGGCTCTTTTCGAAATTGGCACATATGGTATTGTAGGGATACCTGAGACGTGACTTCAAGTGGACAGGGCCTGGGAAATGAATATTCAAGTATACACGTGCTATCGTAAGGACAGACTGATGGGCAGAGTGGGTGGGGTGGCCATGTTGGTAAGGGATGATATTCAGTCCCTTGCGCGGGGGAACCTAGAATGAGGGGATGTAGAGTCAGTGTGGATAGAACTGAGAAATACTAAGGGTAAAATGACTCTCTTGGGAGTTATCTACAGGCCCCCAAACAGTAGTCTGGATGTCGGATGTAAGTTGAATCAGGAGCTGAAATTGGCCTGTTCCACAGATGTTACTACAGTTGTTATGGGGGACTTTAACATGCAGGAAGACTGGGAGAATCAGGACGGTATTGGACCTGAAGAGTGGAGTGCCTCCGAGGTGGATTCTTAGAAGAGCTGCTGCTGGAGCCTACCAGAGAGAAGGCAATTCTGGGTCTGGTATTGTGTAACGAACCAGAAATGATCAGGGACCTCGAAGTGGAAGTGCCATTGGGAATTAGTGACCATAATACAATAAGCTTCGCTCTGCAATTTGATAGGGAGAGGGTACAATCGGAAGTGATAATATTTCTGTTGAATAAAGGCAACTATGGAGCTATGAGGGAGGAGCTGGCCAAAGTTCAATGGTGCAATACCTTAGCAGGGATGACTGTGGAGGAACAATGGCAGATATTTCTGTGTATAATGCTGAAGATGCAGGATCAGTTAATTCCAAAAAGGAAGAAAGATCATCGGAGGAGCCATGGGTGGCCGGGGCTGACGAGGGAAGTTAAGGAAAATATAAAGATAAAAGAGAAAAAGTATAACATAGCAAAGATAAGTGGGAAAACGGAGGACTGGAAAGCTTTTAAAGAACAACAGAGGATTACTAAGAAGGAAATACGCAGAGAAAAAACTGGCCAAAACTATAAAGGAGGATAGTAAAAGCTTTTTTAGGTATGTGAAAGGGAAAAAAAAATATTTAAGACTCAAATTCGGCCCTTGACGACAGAGACAGGGGAATATATTACGGGGAACAAAGAAATGGCAGAAGAAGTGAATTGTTACTTCAGATCTGTGTTCACTGGGGAAGACACAAGCAATCTCCCTAAGGTAACAGTGGCCAAAGGACCTGCACTTCAGGGAATTTATATTTGCCAGGAATTGGTGTTGGAGAGACTGTTAGGTCTGAAGGCTGATAAGTCCCTGGGGCCTGATGGTCTACATCCCAGGGTACTGAAGGAGCTGGCTCGAGAAATCATGGATGCGTTGGTGATTATTTTCCAGAGTTCGACAGATTCGGGATCAGTTCCTGCGGATTTGGGGGTGGCTAATGTTGTACCACTTTTTAAGAAAGGTGGGAGAGAGAAAGCAGGAAATTATAGACCAGTTAGTCTGACGTAGCTGGTGGGAAAGATGCTGGAGTCTATTACAAAGGATGAAATTACGACACATCTGGATAGTAGTAACAGGATAGGTCAGAGTCAGCATGGATTTATGAAGGGGAAATCATGCTTGACTAATTTTCTAGAATTTGTTGACGATGTAACTCTGAAGATGGACAAGGGAGATCCAGTAGATGTATTGTCCCTGGACTTTCAGAAAGTTTTTGATAAAGTCCCACATAGGAGGGTAGTGAGCAAAATTAGGGCGCATGGTATTGGGGGCAAAGTACTAACTTGGATTGAACGTTGGTTGGCTGATAAGAAACAAAGAGTAAAGATAAACTGCTCCATTTCGGAATGGCAGGCGTTAACCAGTGGGGTACCGCAGGGATCCGTGCTGGGACCACAGCTTTTTACAATATATGTTAATGAATTAGAAGATGGTATTAGTAATAACACTAGCAAATTTGCTGATGATACTAAGCTGGGTGGCAGGGTGAAATGTGAGGAGGATGTTAGGAGATTACAGGATGACCTGGGCAGGTTAGCTGAGTGGTCAGATACATGGCAGATGCAGTTTAATGTGGATAAATGTATGGTTATCCACTTTGGTGGCAAGAACAGGAAGGCAGATTATTACTTAAATGGAATCAAGTTAGGTAAAGGGGCATTACAAAGAGATCTGGGTGTTCTTGTACACCAGTCAATGCAGGTAAGCGTGCAGGTACAGCAGGTAGTGAAGAAGGCTAATAGCATGCTGGCCTTCATAACAAGAGAGATTGAGTATATAAGCAAAGAGGTTCTTCTGCAGCTGTTCAGGGCCCTGGTGAGACCACACCTGGAGTACTGTGTGCAGTTCTGGTCTCCACATTTGAGGAAAGACATTCTGGCTATTGAGGGAGTATAGCGTAGGTTCACGAGGTCAATTCCTGGAATGGAAGGACTACCTTACGCAGAAAGAATGGAACAATTGTGCTCGTATACCCTTGAGTTTAGAAGACTGAGAGGGGATCTGTTTGAGACATAGAAGATTATGAATGGATTGGACACTCTGGAGGCAGGAAACGTGTTTCCGCTGACGGGTGAGTGCCGAAACAGAGGACACTGCTTACCAATACGGGGTAGACCATTTAGGACAGAGATGAGGAGAAACATCTTCACCCAGAGAGTGGTGGTTGTGTGGAATTCTCTGCCCCAGATGGCAGTGGAGGCCCACTCTCTGGATCCATTTAAGAAAGAGTTGGATAGACCTCTCAAGGATAGTTGAATCAAGGGTTATGGAGATAAGGCAGGAACAGGATACTGATTAAGGATGATCAGCCGTGATCATATTGGATGGTGGTGCAGGCTCGAAGAGCAGAATGGCCTACTCCTGCACCTATTGTCTATTGTCTATTGCTATATTCCCAGGGATAGAGTCGAATAATGACATGCTGTCAATGGAACAACAAAAGTCCTGAAACACATGACACAGAGTGAATGAAATATTGACAAACCACGTAGCAAGAGAAATCTGAATAGGCTCCACCTATTGTCATTGAAAATAGGGTATTAATGTGAAGTTCAAAGTGTGTACTGAACCTTTAAAAGAGAATGAATGTTGTTCTGAACTGAGGGCTGCCAAGCACCTGTGGTATGATAGGATGGCAGACCCAGAGTGAAAACGACAACTGAAAATATGTCACACTTGGCTGGGAAATAGATCCCTGAGTGGTTACTCTTTGGACAACAATTCGAATTTTACCAATCAGTTTAAATTATGCCCCAAGATACTAAAATCAAATCAAGTTTTAATTTATTGTTTTTCGAAAATCGAACCAATGAGATAATACAATGTTGTGGATATTGAAAATGCAGGAATTTTGAAAATTGCAGACAGAGCAAATGCCATCAACACAGATCCAAGAGATTAGGAAACACTCTCTATCAAATTTACCTTCTCATATGAAACATATCCACAGTAAACAGGAAGAAGAGGACCCAGGGAGATCTACAGCTGGAAGAAACTATCACAAACAACAGCTGCTGTGTGGTTTTGAAATTAAGTTAATGCAATTTCAATAAGCAGCTTATTGAAACAGTATATTGCTATAGAGCTGTAGGCAGTTAATAAGCAGTTTGGAGCCAGTGGTCTCAGAGTTATGAATAGTTGGTATAAAATGTTCACTTTCAGAGTTAAAAAAATAAATTGATGTTTTTATTTAAACAGTAGAATTTGGGTGTTCTCTGCCACTCATATTTTTTATATTTTATGAGTTGAATTGAGCATTTCTTTATATTTAGTTTAAGTTACGAGATGTGCTTCACGCCGTGTCCTAACAATTGATGTGTGTGTCTCTGTGTGGGGCATGTCTGGCAATCTCCGTGGTGTTTAAAGTGATGCAATGCCACCCACTGCTGGCCTCCACACGCCAGTGCACAGGCATTGGCAGAGGGTGAAAACCAACAGGGATTCATTCTGAGAGGGGGAGGGAGAGGGCAGCTGCTCACAGCACCATCCAAACTGATGTCTCATCCATGTACTGATCTAAATGTCCTTTAAACGTTGTAACTATCCCTGCTTTCACCACTTCCTCTGGAAGTTCATTCCACACGCAAGCCATCTTGTGTCTAAAATAATTGCCTTTCATGACTTTTGTAAATCTTTTTCTGCACACATTAAACTACCCCCCAGTCTTGAATCCCCCACTCTAGGGAAAAGACATCAGCCCTTCAGCTTATCTATACCCCTCATGATTTTATAAACCTCTGTAAAGTACCCCTTAATCTCATACTCTCCAGTAAAAAACGTTCCAGCCTACCCAGCCTCTCCTTATAGCTCAATCCCTCCATTCCCAACAACATCCAGGTTAATCTCTTCTGAACCCTCTCCAGCTTAATAATATCAAGGTCAATAATATCAAAGTGAATAGTTAAGTCCTTTCCTGAGGGTGGGGTGGGGGGAACCAAAACTAGAGGACATAGGCTTAAGGTGAGAGGAGAACATTTAGAAGTGACCTGAGGGGCAGCCTTTTCACCCAGAGGGTGGTGTGCCTATGGAATGAGCGGGTAGGGTAACCAGACTGGACACAGTATTGCATGACATCGCAATTCCGATACTCAAAAGTCTGACCAATGAAGACAAGTGTGTTAGACACCTTCTTAACCACATTATCTATGTGAGATGCAAATTTTAAAGAATTATACCTGCCAAAGGCCCTACTTTTAATTGTATAGGTCCTGCTCTTGATTGATTTACCAAATCCAATACCTCGCATTAATCCAAAGTAAACTCCATCTGCCACCCCTCAGCCCAGTGTGTGATATTACTACCTCCTCACCTTCCCCCTTCAATTTTAAAATACCGTCCCCATCACCTGGATGCCTGCGTACTCCAGCCTTGATTGTCACAAAGGCCCTGAGCTTGGTTTGCCTTGTGTGGTTAGGGGGAGGAGGGTCAGATTGCAGACACAGTTAGTGGGGAGGAAAGGCTGGACAGTAATCAGCGCCCTGGTATCATTTCATGGTTTTACGAAGAGGGCAGACACACGTGAGAGTTGGAAGATACTGATCGGTGTTTTGGGGCCAGAAATTATGGTCTTTCTCCGTCTCTGGTGTTCAGTCATAAATATCTTTTCGAGACCCTTCATTGTGCAGTGTATGCTTGTAGGCTTTCTTTCCCTAATTTTGCAGACTACAGATAATAACGATTAAAGACGTTCATAGTTAATTTCGATGGCACAGCACGTGCACTCAATATCCTACAGCTGAGACAAATATTCTGTGTTTGTTTAACAATGCAAAATGTTTTGTGTAGTTCAGTAATGGTAACCTGATTATTATAAATCCACACTGAGCTGAAAGCTGGCACTTAAAATATGACCTAAAACCTGGGTATGGAAGTGTAGTGGGTAGTGTCTCTGCCTCTGAGCCAGACCTCTGGCTTTGATTCTAATTCCCGAACTCGTGTGGTAGTGTTCATAGCAATGGACTTGAAGGTCTGGATTCAAGTCCCGCCTGTTGCAGAGGTATCTCACAGCATGTCATAACAGGCTGATGAGCAAACACACCTCCGCATGCAAAGGTCTCGGTGTAAATCCCACAGACGTGTCTCATAATACATCTGAACAAACTGATTAAAATGGATTTAGAATTGTGACCTGATGGATAAGGAAGAGGTGTCAGTATTGAATTTCAGAATTTAGGCGCAGGATGACTTAAAACACAGCTATTCGTGTTGATTGGAGTCACATCTTGCAGCAGTAAAGGTTTATAAAATCAGAACGGTCATGGATAGGGTGAGTAGTCCGGGGTTTCCCCAGATTAGGGGCGTCCAAAACTAGAGGGCATTCGTTGAAAGTGAGAGCGGAAAGGTTTTGGTGAGCTCTCAGGGGCACCTTTTCACACAGAGGGTGGTATGCGTATGGAATGAGCTGCCAGAGGAAGTGGTGGAGGCTGGTACAACTGCAGCATGTAAAAGGCATCTGGATGCTGACAGACCTCCCGAGCTTTTCCAGCAATTTCTGTATTTCTTTAAAAAATATATTTATTTTAGCACAGGTATTCTGAATACATTAAACATTTTATTTTTTAATGACGCAGTGACGTATAAACATATCTTCAAATCGACCGAGACCATTTTCTGCGAAGGGTATGGCTCTGTGTACGACAGCAGCAATGATGCACCTACATGGGACAAGGAATGTGATGGAGACATAGTTTGGACAATGTACAAGGTGACCTTACATGGTCCAGCTTGAGAGAGGATGACATTAGTGTGTGATTCAGCTCAGAGAGGGAGAAAATGTAATCTGCCTGAGAAGGAATGGCCTATTGCACTCTTTCTCCTTCATTGTTCCTCATCACAGCAATGTGTGTAAGCTAAAAAAAACTCTACAGTCATCGTTACCATTCTTGTTTTTATACAATTCCTGCAGTGTGGGAACAGACCCTTCAGCCCAATACGTACATACCAACCTTCCAATGAGTAACCTTCCCAGACCAGTTCCCCTACATTTAACCTGACTAATGTAAAGAACCTAAAAATCCCTGAAAACTGTGGACAATTTAGAATGACCAATCCACCTAACCTGCACAGCATTGGACTGTGGGAGGGAACTGGAGCACGCATTAGAAGCTCACACAGACAGGAGAGAATGTGCAAACTCCACGCAGACAGTCGCCCGAGGCAGGAATCAAACCTAAGTTCCTGGTGCTGTCTAGCAGCGGTGCTAACCACTGAGCCTCCGTGCTACTCTTTGGGCTATCCCTGACAAGAATTCATTGGAATGTCTTCACTGCCTAATGCAAAGCGAATTCAGCCAAATCCAACTGTTCCAGGATGAAATCCCATTGCTCGCAGCTTATGCGAGGAGAATTTCTTCAGAAGCAGAATAACATTTTGGACAATCTCTCAATTTTTACTTTTGTCATGAGTTACACTAATATCTGGCAAAGTTCTTTCAACTTGAAATTGCCGAGATTTTGTTTATCGGGTGCGTGTGTGCGTGTGTCTATGCGCGAGTACAAAGAACAAAGAACATTTACAGCCCAGGAACAGGCCCTTCGGCCCTCCAAGCCTGAGCCGATCAAATCCACATGTCGAAAACTGTCGGTCAATTCCTAAGCACCTGTATGCTCCCCATCCACTCATGCATTTATTCAGATGCATCTTAAATGAATCTGTCGTGCCTGCCACTTCCACCTCTGCTGGAAACGCGTTCCAAATGCCCACCACCCTCAGTGTGAAGTACTTGCTGAGTGTATCTCCCATAAACTTTCCACTTCTCACCTTGAAACCGTGATCTCTCGTTACTGAATCCTTCACCCTAGGAAAAAAGCTTTTCTGTATCCACCATGTCTATCCCCTTCATGATTATGTAAACCTCAATCAGGTTCCCCCTGAATCTCCTTTTTTCTACCTACTCATCCTTTCTTTATAGCTAGCACCTTCCATGCCAGGCAGCATCCTCGTAAACCTTTGCACCCTCTCCAAAGCGTCCACATCTTTTTGATAATGTGGCGACCAGAACTGTACACAGTATTCCAAATACAGCCGAACCAATGTCTTGTACAATGTTAACACGATTTGCCAGCTCTTATACTCAGTACCCCGTCCAATGAAGGCAACCATACCATATGCCTTCTTGACCACTCTATCCACCTGTGCAGCAACCTTCAGGGTAAAATGGACCTGCACTCCCAGATCCCTCTGCCCATCAACTTTTCCCAAGGCTCTTCCGTTCATTGTATAATTCGCTCTAGAATTAGACTTGCCTAAATGCATCACCTCATATTTGTCTGGATTGAAAGCCATCTGCCACTTTTCCGCCCAACTCTCCAGTCTATCTATATGCTCCTGTATTCTCGGACAGTCCCTTGTGCTTTTTGATACTCCACCAATCCTCGTGACATTTGCAAACTTGTTGATCATATCAACAGTGCCCTCTTCCAGATCATTTATATACATTACAAACAACAATGGCCCCAATACTGACCCCTGTGGAACACCACTGGTCACCTTTCTCCATTTTGAGAAACTCCCTTCAACGACTACTCTCTGTCTCCTGTTTCTCAACCAGTTCTTTATCAACCTCGCTAGAACACCTTGCACACCATATAACTTCAATTTCTCCATTCGTCTATCATGGGGAACCTTATCAAACGTCTTACTAAAGTCCATGTATATGACATTAACAGCAATTCCTTCATCTATTATCTGGGTCACTTCCTCGAACATCTCTATTAATTTGATAAGGCACGAACTCGCCTTCACAAAACCATATTGCTTGTCACTGATAAGCTCATTCTTTTCTAAATATAAATAGATCCTATCTCTCATGACCTTTTAGAGCAACTTTCCCACCACTGACGTCAGGCTCACTGGTCTGTAGTTCCCCGGAATATCCCTACTACATTTCTTCTACAGGGGGACAACATAAGCTACCCTCCAGTCCTCCGGCACCTCACCTGTTTTTAAGAATGCAACAAAGATATCTGTCACGGCCAGCTATTTCCTCTCTCGCCTCCCTCAGCAATCTGGGATAGATCCCATCCGGTCCTGGGGATTTGTCCACCTTAATAACCTCTGGCCTACCCAACACATCTCCCTGCATGTGTGTGTGTGTGCACGCGCCAGTGTTTTCAGAAAGGGAAATATCGAATCTTTATTTCCAATACCCAAACTGTTTGCCATTCATCTTTCCATCATCGTTTGAGTGACACTGTTCTGGATCATAAACGTCCTATTTCAGCTGATTAAAGAAACTAGACTGACTTGTTCCTAAAATTGACTCTGAATCAGTCTGAGACCGATATCATCGGCCATATCACCGACCTGGTTACATTTAACATTTTTTGTGAGCAATGGAAGAGTGGGACTAGAAAAGGAAACAGTGACCCAAAAAGCAGGGTAGCTATAGACCGGTGAGCCTAATGTCAGTGGTGGGTGAGTTGGTGGAGGGGATTCTCAGGGACAGGATTTACATACCGTTTGGAAGGCAAGGACTTATCAGAGTTGTCAACGTGGATTTCTGCATGGGTAATCATGTCTCATTAATTTGATTGAGTTTTATGAAGAGGTGACAAAGAAGACTTTTGAAGGCAGTTTGGTAGACATTGTCTACATGGACCTCAGCAAATTGTTGACAACATTCCGATTAGGAAGTCGGATTAGGAAGTTTCGGTCACATGGGATACAGAGGAAGCTAGTCACAATTGGCTTGGAGGAAGAGGGATATTTTTCAGATTGGAGGCTTGTGAGCAGCAGTGTGCGGCGAGAGCCAGTACTGAGTTCATTTGCATTTCATCATTTATATCAAGGATTTGGATATGAATATTGGAGGCATAGTTAGTAAGTTTACAGATGTCATCAGAAAGGTGAAATAGTAGATGATCTCAGAGTACAGTGAGATCACAATTAGATGAGACAAAGGGGCAAGGAGTGACAGATGAAGTGTAAAAGAGATAAATACGAGCTTTTGCATTTTGAGAAGGCAAATCAGGGCAGGAATTATACACTTAATGGTAAGGTCCTGGGGAGTATTGTGGAACAAAGGGACCTTGGACTGCAGGTGCATTGTTCCTTGAAAGTGGAGTCGCAGGTCGACAGTGTGATGCAGAACACATTTGGCACATTTTCCTTAATCAGTCAGAGCATTGAGTATAGGAATTAGGTGCAATGTTGCATCTGTCTACGATACTAGTGAGGCCAGTTTAAGAATACTGCATACAATTTGGCTGCAGAAAAGATTTACACGGATGGTGCAGGACTGAAGGATTTGAGTTTTAGGGAGAGGCTGGTTAGGTTGAGGTTTTTCCCCCAGAGTGCCAGAGGTTGAGGGGTAACATTATAGAGCTTTATAAAATCATCAGAGGCATGGATATTCTGAACAGCCATGTTCTGTTTCCCATCATACGGGAGTCCAGAACAAAAGAGCATAGGTTGGAGAGGAGAGGGCGAATGATTTGGAAACGACCTTAGAGTAAATGTTTCACACAGAGAGTGGTGTGTGTACGGAAAGTGCTGTCAGAGGAAGTGGTGAAGGCGGTTACAATCGCACATTTAAAAAGTATCTGAAAGAGGAGGGATATTGGCATTCAGCCTCTCAAGACTTTCACACACGTTTTGCGATGGTTTGGGAAATGTAATTGGAAAATCCAGGCACAGGTATGAAAGAGGCCCCTCATCTCTCCTCACAGAGCTTCCCCTCTCTGCAATGTGTGCTCCATTTGTTGGTCATGTTGTAGACCCAGATTCACTGTGAATACAGCCCCCATACCTCACCCAGAGATAGCTCACCAAATCCTCTGCTCTCCCTGACTGCAATATGCAATAACAGAACATACATGAAAATAACACTCACTAACTTTCCAATAACAGAATGTGAGAACATCAGAAACAGGGGCATGTTGTTCACCCCCCAAGCCTGCCTTTCCCTTCACTAAGATCATGGCTGATCTGCTCTTGACTTCAAATCCTCTTTCATACCCAATTCTTCATAGCCCTCAACTCTCTGACAGGTCAATTTCCACCTACCTCCTCTTCAAATACTTTCAGTCATCTAGCTCCTGGAACACTCTTGAGAACAGAAATCCTGACATTCAATGCAACCTGTTTGAAGAAAACACTTGCTGCTCCTATATCATGGCCTATTGATGTGAACAAAAGAGGTTGGCTCAAGGGTTCAGGTAAAAATGTCTGGCCCTGATATCAAGGCAGTGGTTGACTTCTGTTGACATCAAGGAGCTTCACAAAACTGGCCTTAATGGGAATCAGAGTAAACTCTCCAGTGTTTGGAATCAAACATGGCACAAAGGAAGATGTTCACCATCTCAGTCCTGGGTCAGCTCTGTGCGAGATCCTCAGGGTAATCTCCTCTTCACAAGCAGTTTCAGCTGCTTCATCAATGCCTCTCCGCTCCCAACCAAAAGATCAGAATGTGGGGATGATCACTGAAGATTCCACAATGTTCAGAATAATTTGTCCCCGGTCAGCTCCTGAACTGGTCTGTGTCCGTGTGCAGCAAGACCCGGACACCATTCAGGCTTGTGTTGTTAAAGTGTCCGTGACACTCATGTAACAGCACTGCCTGACACTGCACATTGCCACAGTAAAACAAGCGTTCATTCCACAACTCACGCTGGTTTCACAGGAATATGAGGAAGTCATTTAGCCCATTGATACTATTGGAGAAGAACAGGGGCAGCCCATTCGGTGCCTCCAGCCGATTACTCAGGAAGGGAAGGAGTATATTGTGATGGATCACACAAGAGCGCCTGGAAAATATTTCAAGGCGGTAACCTAAACTCTAATGTTTTCATATTTTAAAGGAAATGTAAAGTGTCTGTTCCAGATGCAATGTCACTGGTCAAACTACTCGGTGTGAAGCAAAACACCATTTATTTTAACACGGAAGATAAAATGAAACCAAAGAAAGGGGAATTTAGAATAACTTAATTTTATTGAACAAGTTAACAGAATAATAGATCTAGGAACTATTACTAATGGACTGTTCCAATATAGGAAAATCCCATAAACACAGCTCCTGGCAAAAAGGAATATTCAGACACAGATTTTCACAAATATTTCTCCAATCCAGAAATTAAAAACAGCATCAAGAGAAAATTCAGAGAGAGTAGCAGCCAGGAGATAGTCATTGAAGCTTCCAACTCTGTGCAGACCCCAGTAGTTTCTGATGTTGCTGAGAAACCAAAACCCAGAGATCCTAATCTGTGAGAGCTGGCCACACCCATTAAGGCTGCATTAAAATAAACCCAATGCCTCCCTAGCTGTTTACTCAAATGGTCTGAAGTAGCCAGCTTGGTAACGGCCGTTCAATCTCTCTCTGAAGAGAATCCAGAACAAAATAACCTCTTAAAGCTAAGGCATCATCACACTTGTCAGCACATCGAGCTGTCAAACAGGAACCAGGGTAACCCAATCAGGCCTTTGACCCTGTCCAATTGGACGAGGAAGAAGCCAGTCACTCTGTTGAGTCACTGACACAGCAATAGGATGGGGCCATTCAACCTCTTGAGTCAATTACACAGGAACAAGAGGAAGCCATTCAGCCCCTTGAGCCACTTATACAGGAACAGGAGGAGGCCATTCCCCCTCAACGCACTTACACAGGGACATTATGAGATAATTGATGCTGATTCCTGATGAACGGCTTATGCCCAAAACATCAATTCTCCTGCTTCTCGGATACTGCCTGACCTGCTGTGCTTTTCCAGCAATCCACTCTCTACTTTGATCTCCAGCATCGGCAGACCTCACTGTCTCCTAATTGATGCTCTAACATGATGAACAAGTGGAGCAGAGGCTGCACAGACAGACAGTTCCACGTTGTTCCTCATGGCTCCGTTGCACATGATACACACGTGGGACTTTAACGTGGTTTTCTAGTGGTGAGCAAGAAGCCATATGTCTTGTGTGAAGTCTC
Organism: Chiloscyllium plagiosum; assembly: GCF_037043375.1. Lineage (NCBI taxonomy): Eukaryota > Metazoa > Chordata > Chondrichthyes > Orectolobiformes > Hemiscylliidae > Chiloscyllium > Chiloscyllium plagiosum. The sequence continues at coordinate 51,720,285 of NW_028270182.1, read as the reverse complement.
AAGAAGGCATCTTTCATCTCCGAGAAGCCAGCCTGGTGTTCTCTATGTCGGGTGGAAGCTGGATAGAATGGCTACCTGTTTCAGATGGAAGGTATTGTGGCTGCAGTTGGGGATTGTGAGCAACATGCATTCAGTATGTTCACACGCCGACTGCACAATAACGTGGGGAGAGTTAATTTCGGCCTATAAACTATAAGGAAAGTCACGTTAGACTGATGAATGGACTCTCGAAGTTCAAATAATGGTGATCTTGTTCATGTTGATCTTATATGGTGCACATCCTGTTCAGTGTAACCTGTGTGCCTTACTCTGTCCAAGTCTATTTCCACCCTATTATCTGCCTCGCCATGCTTACTATGATCTGCCTCCACTGCTCATAAATAAAGTGTTTCCCTGGACTGAGGTACACGTGACAATAAATCAAACCAATCAACCCTGGGTAAAGTATGGAATTTCTCAATGTCTCCTTTGCAAATAAGTGATCGCTGCCACTCCTTGTGTTTCAGCATCACCATTTCTTCGTCTCTCACTGTTCTACAGATTAAACACTCAGCTTATCATGTCACCATCATCCGTGTCTGTGGTAAAAGATCATTCCTTACAAAGGAGAACAACTCTGTAGAGGGTGCCTCAAACGCTCTCTCAGCAAGGCTCTACAACAGTAGGGAGATGGCTTTACTCATGTACTCGAATCGTCATACAATGAAGGAAAGCATACCATTGACTGCACCCATTACTTACAAAGGGTTTGATTCAGAACAGTCAGCATAGACTTGTGAGTGGTAGATCATGCTTCCAAAAGTTGTTAGCATTCATTGATGAAGTGACCAGCAAGGTTGATGAGGACAGAGTGGTAGATGTAGTCTCTACGCATTTCAGTAAGGCCTTTGATTAGTTTCCACATGGAAGGCTGTTAGGAAGGTTACATCACGTGGAATGCTCGGTGGACTGACCAATTGGATACACAGTTGGCTTGATGGTTGGAAGCAGAAGGTTTAGTGCAAGGATGCTTGTCAGACTGGAGGCTGGGTCCATTGCTGTTTGTTATCAATGATTTGGTTGAGAATGTACAAAGTATGATTAGTAAGTTTGCAGATGACACTAAAGTAAGTAGGAGCATGATCAGTCAGGAAGTGTATCAGAAATTGCAGCAGGACCAGAATCAGGTGGGGACGTGGGCCGAGAAATGGCAAATGAAATTTAATATAGAAGTGTGGGGTCTTGCATTTTGGAAACTCAAATCAAGGTAGGAGTTTTATGATGAATGGGAGGGTCTTTAGGGGTGCAGTGGGCAGAGAGACCTTGGTGTTCAGGTACACACGGTTCTCTAAGAGTGGAGTCACAGGTAAACAGGGCAGTGAAGAAGGCTTTTGGCACATTGGCCTTCATCAGGCAGGATATTAAATATTGACGTTGGGAATTTATGTTGCAGTTACACAGGATTTTTGGAAGGCCGCACTTGGAGTATTGTGTTCAGTTTTGTCACCTTGCTATAGGCAGGATGTTATTACATGAGAAAGAGTGCTGAAGAAATTTAGAAAGACGTTGCCAGGAACCAATGATCTGAGTTATAGGGAGAGTTTGGACAAGCTAGGACATTTTCTTTAGCTTGTAGGAGACTGAGGGAGTCCTTATAGAGCTGTATAAGATCACGAGGGGTAACGATAGGGTTAATGCTCTCTTTCTCTTTCCAAGATGTAGAGAATTGAGGATTAGATGGGATCAGTTTAAGGGGAAGGAATAAAAGGGAACCTGAGGGGCCACTTCTTTACACAGAGGCTGGTACGTGGATGAGCTGCCAGCAGATGTGGTTGGGGGGTACATTTCAAAAGCATTTGGATAAATATGTGGATACGAAAGGGCTGGAAGGATATGGGCCAACTGCAGGGAAATGGGGTGAGCGTGGATGGACATTTACAATGTGGAGTCGAACCCCTCTGTTAATTGAAACTAAACACCCAGAAAAGCTCACCTCAGCTCGTAATCTGTTAAAATATGAGCGACACAGATCTCCTACATTCCACTATTTAAACAAAAAATAACAAGTTCGTTTTTTAACTTTAATTGTGAATACTAAACAACAACTATTCACAAATACAAGCCCCTCTTTTCCGAGCTACTTACTATCTGACTCCAACTCTGTAAAAATGCTCGTCCAACAACCCATGTATTAAAGATTACAATCTCAAGACCAGACAGAATCCATCTTCCCCACTGTGTTCACTCTTCCAGCTGCTGATTTCCCTGGGTCATGTTTTTTTTTAATTATTGCAAGTAGCTTTTACAAGGACAAGTATCTTTGATAGAAAGTGTTTGAGATGGCCAGTTAGCACTCCTGCTCTACAGCAGGTACTGTGCTGTTGGGTGGCAGTGGCTGTCCCTCTGGTGTTCAAAATGCTGGGTTATATACTCCCCATGATATAATCATTTTCATAATTTGATTGCTTTCCAGGTGTCTAAACAATAATATTCAAATTCCGTTGGCGTCTGGCATCCTGAGTGTTATTTAAACTCTTTGGTTGTATTTGAATTGTTGTCAAAACAGCAACCACAACTCAGGTATCCATTTCCCAGCAAATGGGGACACGTGGAACAGGCTGACCTTTAGCTGGCATCTGTGGTGTACTTTCTATTCAGCAAAACCCATTCTGTCTTAAAGTGACCGGACATGCTTTCGGCTTTCCCCCTTCAGAAAAAGAACATGAACCAGCAGAATGAAAAGATGGCTTCATTTATTTTCCTCTAATTATTATTTTCATTATTATGAATTACAAAAGTATTACTCTCAGCTAACCATACATATTAATTCTGCACACATATATAACACTGCAATAAGTCAAAACTTGTCTAAACTTTTTCCTTTAAATCTGCGATAACGCATCTGCTATCACATTTTAGGACCCATAACCTGTACATTTTGTAAGTTTAAAGTCGGTAAGATAAGACTCCAATTAAATACTCTCATATTCTGGCCTTTAAATATTCAAAAGAATGCGAGAGGTTTGTCGTTATCCACTATCATCTCCGACATTTGTTTTGTATTATAAACATTAAAATATTGTCAGTCCAGTGCGAAACTTTATCATTCTTTTTCAATAATGGAAATTTTGTATTTCTTTCTGGTGGATATTGACAAGTATCGACAGTAGCCAATTGGCCATTCAATTACATCATCATCTTTCTTTATCAGTACATCTCCGAGTCCTATATCCCTAGTATCAAATACAATTTTCCAAGATTTTCAAAATATTTGGTGCAGCTATAACAGGTGCGGTGATTAATCCTGCTTTAACATTCTCAAAAGCTTCCTGGCATTGTTCTGTCCACCACAATTCTGTGTTCTTCTTTCATAAATCCAGCAGTGGTGCCAATACGCTGCTGAAGTTTGCAACAAACTTCCGTTAGAATCCGTGGGCGGCACGGTGGCACAGTGGCACAGTGGTTAGCACTGCTGCCTCACCGCGCCTGAGACCCGGGTTCAATTCCCGCCTCAGGCGACTGACTGTGTGGAGTTTGCACGTTCTCCCCGTGTCTGCGTGGGTTTCCTCCGGGTGCTCCGGTTTCCTCCCACAGTCCAAAAGATGTGCAGGGTCAGGTGAATTGGCCATGCTAAATTGCCCGTAGTGTTAGGTAAGGGGTAAATATAGGGGTATGGGTGGATTTCGCTTCGGCGGGTCGGTGTGGATTTGTTGGGCCGAAGGGCCTGTTTCCACACTGTAATGTAATCTAATCTAATCATGTAATCTAATCCACTCAGTTCCAAAAATCGAAGCATCTCTTTCTTCGAGGATGGTCGTGGAAATTCCTCAAAGCCCTTCGTCTTTGTTTTCCATGGGGTCAACCTTCCATGGCCAATGTAATGTCCCAAGAATGTCATCTCTGCCTTCGCAAATTCTGTTTTCTTTAAGTTTATTACCAAGTTTGCTTCTTGTAATCATTCAACATGCTCTGCCAACTGTAACATGGGAGCTTTCAGTCACTGGCTAAAGATCACTCCATCATACAGATAAAATGCACCATTTGTTCATCTGGTCACAACTCTGTTTCTCATTCTTCAATGTGTCTGGAGCATTATTCATTCACATGACATTCTCTAACTTTTTTTGTCATCTCCGGTAGCTTTACCAGATAGTTTAACTGTTAGACTCAACATTTTTTTAATTTGAAAGGGGCCACTAAACCTGGCTTTGAAGGGATTTCCTACCACTTGTGGCAATACTAATACCTCATCCCCACGGGAAATCGTCAAAGTTTCAGAGTTGTTATCTGCCACCTGCTGCTATCAACACTGTGCCCTCTTCAGGTGCTGTTTAGTAACTCACCTACTCCATCTTATTTCTCCCTCACCTCAGATACATAATCCAAGTGTGAGATCTCCGACTTCAGTCCTGTCAAGTTATATTTAATTAATTTCAAAGGACCTCTCACTTCATGTACGAATATTAACTCAAAGGATGTAAACTGAGTAGATTTATTTGGGGCATCTCTAATGGCAAACAATATAATGAGACGCCTTTATTCCAATCATTCGGGTAATTCTGACAATACGATGTTAATATTGTCTTCAGCTTTTGATGCCAACTTTCCAAGGCCCCCTGGGATTCGGGATGGGACGCACTTGATTCAAACTGCTGTATGCAGAAGCTATCCATGACGTCCTTAAACAGCTGTGCGGTAAAATGAGACCCTTGGTCTGACTGAATCACACTGCGTAGCCCACAGCAAGTAAAGAAAGCTACCAACTCCTCTACCTCCATTTTTGCCCTTTAGACCCCATAATGGAATTATCCATGGAAATCGGGTAGACACATCCATTATGATCAGCAGATATTGGTTTCCACTTTTATTTTGGAAAGGGGAGCTCCATAACCCACGTGAAAGGTTCTTCGAATACAGGAATTGGCAACAACGATGCTGGTTTTATTACTGCCTGTGACTTACCTACCATTTGGAATGCATAGCATGTACAACAAACATTAACCACGCCCTTGTGCATTCCAGCCACGAGAAATGCTTTAGCCTGAGTCTTCCGTGCATCAACTCCTTTGGCTTTTTCTTTCGGTTTTCCTTCCTGTTGTAACTTATGACAGTGGGATCTTGTTACTACACAGTCTGGAAAAATCCCTGGGTATTTTTCTTTTAATTGCCCAGTTCCCTGGTCTTACGTTGGCTTCTCCACGACAATGGGGACCTCTCCTACCTTGGATCCTGCTAAATCATTCCCAAGAACAAACTGTATGACTGGAACTGACACCCTGTCACTTAATCTCACTGTTACTTCCCCAACCTTGACTTGGTACTCCAAACAAATGTTACACGGGGAATGCTTAATTTCTGTCCCCATTCCACAAATTATCACGCTGTTGAGTAACATGTCAGAAAGAGTGAAACTACTTTCATCTCTTACTATTGGAAGCGGAGGGAAAGTGAGGACTGCAGATGCTTGAGATCAGAGTTGAAAGGTGTGGGGCTGGAAAAGCACAGCAGGCCGGCAGCATCCGAGGGGCAGGAGAGTTGACGTTTCTGGCATACGTCCTTCATCAGGAAAGTTGGGGGTAAGGGAGGGGGAACGTGGCTGAGACTTAAATAGGAGGGTGGGGTGGAGCTGGGTGGAAGGGAACTTGGAAGGCGATCAGTAGATGCAGATGATGTCTGATGGTGAAAGGTCGGAGAGGAGGGTGAAGTGGATAGGTGGTAGGACAGTTGGAACCCTCAAACTATACAGCATCAACGTTGACCTCACCAATTTCAAAATCTCCCCTTCCCCAGCCTCAATCCAGATCCAACCGTTCAACTTCGCTCTGCCCTCTTGAACTGTGCTAACTGTCCATCTTCCTTCTCACCTATCCACTCCACCCTCCCCTCATCCCTATCACTATCACTCCCACCTACATCTTCCTAACGTCCTCCCAGTGACCCTCCCGCTGGCTCAGCTCGTATTTTCCAATTTATCTTTCAGCCCCCTTGTCCCCCCCCCCCCCCCCCCCCCCCCCCCGCCACATTCCTGACGATGGCTTTATGCCTGATATGTCAATTGTCCTGCTCTTCGGATGCTGCCTGATCTGTTGTGCCTTTCCGGCCCCTTACTTCTCAACTATTAGAGACTGAGCAGATCCCGTTTTTTGGAAAATTATTACTATTTGTCCTCCCGGACACACCGGTTTTCCTTACGGAGGCGAATTCTTTATAGAGATCAGGCACTGACTCCATACACAGCCCCAGCCTAGGCTGTGCACTCTCCTCCAGCTCCTCGGTACCACTTGGGGTCTCCATTACCAGGTTCACTAATGCCACTGGCTTAAACTCCTTTTAAACATCTTTTCCCAAAGTGTCTTCCTTGAATGCCCAGCACTGTATGTCCCAGCTTACTGCAGTGAAAACACCTTTCTTCACTGGTCTTCTTAAACCATTGGCACTGTTATTTTTATGTGTTCCACTACGTTATTGCAAGAACACCTGAGACCTTTCACTTCCTTCCAACTCCTTGGACTTGTTTTATCACCTGTGGTAAACTATTCGCAGTGTGCTTTTCTCTATGTTTTGTAGCGTAGGATCTCCCCTTCTCCCAATTTCTATCCCTCACAGGATGAAAATCCTCCCAGAAGCTAAATTTCAACTCATTTACCAATGCATACCCACCTGCCATTTCTGCCGTGCTTCTCACTTCTTGAACTTCCTGTTCATTCACATGAATTCTTCACATCTCTGGAAGTGAGTCTTTAAACACGTCCAGCAGAATAATCTCCCTTCAGGCCTCACAGGTCTTATCAATTTTTAAGGCCTGCACCCATCTATCAAAATGACTGTGTTTAATTCTTTCAAACTCAATATAACTCTGACCTCGTTCCGTCTCTATATTTCTGAACCGCTGTCTATATTCTTCTAGTACCAATTCATAAGCACTCAACATAGCCTGTTTGACATCTGCATAATCTCTTGCTCCCTCATGTGACAGCACTGCACAGACTTCTGTAACCACCAGCTTAGTCTGAACTAGCATTATCCACAGGTTCACTGGACATGCCATCTGCCGAGCCAATTTCGCAAATGAAATAAAAACGGTTTTGGTATTTTTCGCACCAAAATATGGCAATGAATTAACATAGTTGTATACATCCCTACATTCTACCTTCATCTTCATCCTGCTAATTTAACTTTCTTATCTAATTCCAAACTTCTGAATTTCAAATTCTCCCTCTCTTCCTTTTTCCTGTATGTCTCTTTCTCTATCTTCTCTCTCTTTCAGTCTCTCTCTTTATCTTCTAACTGCAGTTGACATATTTGCAATTTACGTTTTTTCGAACTCGACTGCAGTTTCCTGCTTCTCTAATACACTAAAGTGCTTGAACAACTCCATTATGATGACAGCTTTCCCTTTGTCTCTGATGAAACCCAATTCGAATCTACATGTTAATTCTAAAAGTATGCCCTTCCTTTGTCTTTCTACACTTTCTTGGCAAATTTTGGTACCATCTTCAAACCTTAGAACCTTTTTAGTAATATTAAAAGCCATTTATTTTAAATTAACGAACCACAAGGAAACAAAATTAAATGAATTTTGTCACCTGTTTTGTTTGAAGTTCTGGGTCACTAACTGCCAAGTGATGGAATCTGCTGGGACCTTTTGTAACCCAAATCTGTTCAAATCTGTTCAAATCCCATACGACGAGCCCTCAAACTGTTATGATGTCGATGTTGAACCCCTTTGTTAATTAAACCACACACCCAGAAAAGCTCACTTCACCTCGTTGTCTGTTAAAACATGAATGACAAAGTAGTCGCAAATTCCACGATTAAGAGAAAAATAACAATCTATAAGTATGTATGTCAACTCGCTGAGCTTGAAGGTTTGTTTTCAGATGTTTCATCACCATGACTGGGTAACATCATCAGTGAAAGTCTCTAGTGACGACTGGTGGAATGTCGTGTCTTTCTATTTCTAGGTCTTGGTTTCTTCAGTTGCGTGATGTCATTTCCAGTTTTTTGTTCAAGGGAAGGTAGATAGGATCTAAATTGATGTGTTTATTGATGTACATCTGGCTAGAATGTCATGCTTCTCAGAACTTTCGTGCGTGGCTTTGTCCTAGGAAGTGTGTGTTGTCACAATCAACGTGGTGTCCTTCTTTTTCTGCATGTATGGAAACTAGTGAGAGTGGGTCATGTCTTTTGGTAGCCAGTTGGTGTTCATATATCCTGCTAGCACGACAACAGGACAGTCTGAAATGGAGGAAAAATATTTTATATACACTGTTTAATCAGTGTGTGTTCAGGTAAGGAAGATTGTTCATATGTGTGCAACACATTCTGAATGAACAACGGAGACACAGTTAACGAAAAATGATGCACACGATGCATAAAATTTATAAAGCATTAAAACATTATTTGATCCTCATCTGAAGTGATACCTTCCCTGTCTCTCAACGTTCCCTCTTTTCTGGGATTCCGAACTCCAATCACTCATTCTTATCAGGATGTGTGTTATAAATTCTTGTTTCTGGTTTCCCAATTTATTTCAGTTAATCCCCTTTCTACCAGGAATTATATATGTTGCCCTGCTGGGTTCTTTCCAAAGCTAGTGTCTGTTATATTGTTGGAGAGAAAAGTTATGGCATCAGACCCAGCATTTGAACATATTGCTCTGTTGTACATGCACTGTACAAAGGACCACAGCACGCATGAATTGCCAAAACATTGAGGGAAGTATATCTACTACTTTCGATAATTTAGTTTTCTCATTTTCCACATCTCCATATCTGTATCCTCTCTCTCGTTCTCCCTTTGTATCTAGTTAAGACATCTACCAATTATTCTTCGTGTCCCATCTCCCAAAACTCCTTCTTTCAGTTTATATCTAACGCTCTCTTCATTATGTAATGTGGTTATAATTAAGCAATGTAACTACAAAGACATGCGGGAGGAGCTGGCCAGAGTTAATTGGTAGGGGAGCTGAGCAGGAAAGACCATGGAGCCCGCAATAGCAGAAATTTGTGGGGATAATTCGGAAGATAATACCAGAAATGCAACCCAAGAAGATGAAACATACTCATGGGAGGACAAGGCAGCCATGAGTTACAAGGCATCAAACCAAAAGAGAAAACATACAATGTGGTGAAGATGATTGTGAATCCAGAGAATTCATTGGCTCTGAAACTACATAAGGCTGGCATCACTGACACTACAGAGCTCTGTCAGGGAGAGGGAGAGAAATAGAGGAAACACATTCACTTTAAACACAGAAGATGGCATTTCTCAAGGAAAAAGATTCAGGTGAATTAAGCAAGACCCGGGGAGACAGACCCTCAGCAGAATGAGAGTTTGAAAATTGAAGTATTTCCACATCAGAAACCAGGTTAGGTCACTGAGTGCAGGGCTGATGGGTGAATGGGTCTCAGTGAGAATTGGGGAACAGACAGCAGAATTGCATTGCAGGGATTGCAGCTCGAAACTGCGTATTCATGTAGTGTAGAGACCACAGCAGCAGGAGAGGCAGACATGCATTCAACCACAACCTGTAACTTTTTGCCAGGGTGACACCTCAGTATGTCATTACCATCAACACCATCTATGGCTCAGTGACGAGTGTGGGTGAACATATCGGAGTCAGAATCACATGAACCTAAACCTGATGCTAACTCATCAAAGCTACCAGACTTGACAAACAGATCAGAACGAAGCCCTGCAGTCCTGTCACATTCAGTCATAAATGGTGATGGATGATTGAACAAATGACTGGAGGAGAGGGCTCCACAAACATCCCCATCCTAATTAAAGGAACAGACCTGCACATCAGTGTAAAAGAGAAGGATGTTTTATCTGCAACATCTTCTGCCAGAAGTGTTGAGTCAATGATACACCTCACCCTCATCATTATGCCCACAAAATCACAGATGCCAGTCTTCAACTAATTCGATTTGCTGCATGTGAGAAGAAGAAATAGCTGAACATAATAGATACAACAAAGGCAATGTGTCCTGACCCCATTCCTGCAACAGGACTGAAGCCTTGTGCTACACAACAAGCCGTGTCCCTGGGGAAGCACTTTCAGTCCAACTCCAACTCTAACATCTCCCTGGCAATGTGAATAATTACTCAGCTATGTCCTGGCCCCTAAGAGGGGAATAATTATAATCTGACCAATTATCACCCCCTCAGTCCCATCACGACAGTGAAATTGGTAGGAGTTCTTTTGACAGGGATGTCAAGCAGCACAGAAATACCCTGTGCAATGTGTTTTCCGACAGGTCCCCATGTGGAGATAGTGTCGTGGAAATGTTACTGGATTACTAATCTAGACCAGGCTAATGCTCTGGCAGCGGGTGGAAGTTAAAAACAATGAATAAATTATCTAGATCTAATATCTGGTGTCAGTAATAGTGACATTGAAGCCAATATGGATTGTACACAGAATTTCCTTCTCCAATGTATTTTTAGGAAGTGAATCTCCCATGATTTCCTGGGCTGGGCTAAAAGTGACTCTAAAGACCCTGACATGTGATAAACATTTCAATGGTCTCTGAAACGGCCAAGCAAGGGCACCCATTTGTATCAAACTACTCCGAGGTGTGAAAGGATGAAACCGGACAGAACACCCGGCCTCAGCATCAGTGTCGGAAAAGGGAATGGGAACACAGTCCTGTCGACCCTGCAAAGACCTCATTCCTAACGTCTGAAAGGTTTTGACAACATTGACAGAGCTTTCACACAGACTGCACAGAAACATCGGGAAAGGAGTAGGTCATACAACACATTGAGCCTCCCCCATTCTAGTTCATGGATAAAATCTCCTCAATGCATTTACCCCACACGATGTACATATCCGTTAATGTGAGTAACCTTGGAAAGCTATAAAATATGAAGTGCAGTAATACGTTTGGTCCATCGAGTTTGCTACCCAACTCAATGTAATGATGGTTGGCCTTTCATTTCCACACCATACTCCTGCTCTCCCACCATCCCTTTACTGTCTCGAAATCCTTATTTATAATCAGTGTCTCAGTTCCCCAGGTTCACCAGTCTGTGAGTGCAGACATTTATTCTCATCTTAATGCAGTGTGATCTGCCTGTACCTAATACCGTGCTCCCTTAATTTAGGCTTTGCAGCCAGGGGAATTATCATCCCTGCTTCCAATCTGACTCACCCTGTCAGAGTTTTGTATATTTCACTGAGATCTCGACTCATTTTCCTAAACCCCATTGGAATACTGGCCCAGTCACCCCAATCTCTGCTCCCACAAGAAGCCTGTCATCCCAGAGACCAGTCTGATCATCCTTCACTGCTCTCCATCAATGTCAGGTTTGTCCTTTATTGGTAAGGAGATCAAAACTGCCCACAATACTGTACAATGTTCGAGATGATATCTCACTAGGCCCTGTACAGCTGCAGTAAGACACCCTTACTCCTGGACTCACATTCACCTGAAATGAAGGTAAACACACCATTTATTTTCCTCACTGCTTTCTGTTTCTGCAATATAGCTTTCAGCGACTGGTGTACAAGGAGATCCAGATCTTTTTCAATGTTACAGATACCCAATTGGTGGGTCCATGTAAACCGCTCTGCATGCCAATGCCATGCCCAGTATTGACTTCTGGTTGCAGAACCCACTGCGCTGCATGGGCCTCAGAGGTTTATGCGGAAGGAAACAACAAAAATGAGCATATGTCCCTTTGTAGATCAACGTGTTTCAACCAATTCTTTTCAAATGGTAGGCTGTCAATTTATCATTTCCACCAAAGGGCACACCATCACCTCTATCCACATTTTTCTCCATATGTCACGTATTTATCCATTCACTCCACTTGTCTTAGTCTTCTCGGTGCTTTGTTACATCCTCCTAACCCACTCACAATCCCACATCCGTTAGTGCTGTCAGCAGAATGGAATATATTGTATCTGTTTCCAGCAACCAAATGTTTAAAGGGCATTGTGAACAGTTGGGCCCCAAACACCGATCCCTGCGACACCTCAGCAACCGTCCTCTGTTAATTTATATTTATTTATTTCGTGAATCTCGGAGTCACTGGCTGGGCCAACATTTATTGCCTGTCCCTAGTTGCCCTTGAGAAGGTGGTGGTGAGCTGCCTTGTTGAACGCTGCAGTCCACCTGCTGTGGTTTACCTCCAATGCCATTAGGAAGGGAATCCCAGGATTCTGACCCAGCGGCTGTGAAGGAGCGGTGATATATCTCCAAGTCAGGATGATGAATGGCTTGGAGGGAACCTGAAGATGATGGTATTCCCATACATCTGTAGACCTTGTCCTTCTAGATAGACGTAGTTGTGATTGGGAAGATGGTCTCTGAGGATCTTTGGTGAATCATTTCATTGCAGCATGCAGATAGTAAAACACTGCTGCTGCTGCTGCTGAGCGTTGATGGTGGAGCATTGTGAATGAAGGGACAGTCAGATTGGTTGCTTTGTCCTGGATGGTATAAAGTTTCTTGAGTGTTGTTGGGGCTGCACTCATCCAGGCAAATTGGGAGTCCCCTATCACACTTCTGACTTATGCATTGTAGATGATGGACAGACTATTGGAAATCAGGATGTGAGTTACTCGCCGCAGTATTCCTAGCTTCAGACCTGCTCTTATAGTTATTGTGTTTATGTGGCGACACCAGTGAGTTTCTGAGCAATGCTTACCCACCAGGAATTTGATACTGGGGGGTTCAGTGATTGTAACACCATTGAACGCCAAGGGGCAGGTTAGATTGTATTTTATTGGTTATGGTCACGGTCTGGCATTTGTGTGGCCTGACTATTACTTGCTGAAAATGTGTTACTGGTAAAGCACAGCAGGTCAGTCAGCATCCAAGGAACAGGAGAGTCGACGTTTCGGGCATAAGTATTCCTGATGAAAGGCTTATGCCCGAAACTTCGACTCTCCTGTTCCTTGGATGCTGACTGACCTGCTGTGCTTTACCAGCAACACATTTTCAGCTCTGATCTCCAGCATCTGCAGACCTCACTTTCTCCCTGAATATTACTTGCCACTTGTTAGCAAGGACACTGTCCAGATCTTATCGCATTTGAAAATTGACTGCTTCAGTATCTGAGGAGCCACAAATGTTGCAGAATATTTTACAATCATTAGCGAACATCCCCACTTCTGACCTTAAAATGGAGGGAAGGTCATTGATGAAGCAGCCCTGAAGAAGTTTTCGGTCACTGCTCAAGGGACTCCTACAGACTTGGAGCTGAGTTGACTGACCTTCATCAACCATGGCCATCTTCCTACGTGTCAGGTATGATTCTAACCAGCAGGGAGTTTGCCTCTGATACCCATTGATTCCAGTGTTGCTAAGGCACCTTAATGCCACACTTGGTCGAAGGCAGCCTCGTTTTAAAGGACTGTCACTCTCACCCCACATCTGGAATTCAGCATTTTTGTACATGCTTGAACCACGGTAATGAGGTCAGGAGCTGAGTGGCTCTGGTGGAGCACTCACTGGGCATCATTGACCAGGGTATTGCTGAGCAGGTGCTGCTTAAAAGCACTGAGACCTTCCACCACTTTACTGATTATCGAGAGTAGACTGACAGAGTGGGAATACCATCATCTTTAGGTTCCCCTCCAAGCCATTCACTATCCTGACTTGGAAATATATTTGTTTTTTATAAAAAGGAGATACTTGGGGTAATTTTCCACATAATGAGGAAAAGCCATTGTTGTAAATGTATTGAAACAGTTTGGCTCGGGGAGTGGCAAGTTATGAAGCACAAGTTTTCAGTACGATTGCCAGAATGTTGTCAGATTATGGACTGTTTGGAGTATCCAGTATCTCCAACCGTTTCTGGATATTGCGTGGACTGAATCGAATTGGTTGATGACTGGTAACTGAATTGTTGAGGACCACTGGAGGAGGCTGAAATGGATCATCCACTCAGCACTTCTGACTGAAGATTGTTGCGAATGCATCAGCCTTATCTTATACACTGAAGTGCTGGGCACTTCCATCATGGAGGAAGGGGTTATTTGTGGAATCTCTTCCTCCAGTGAATTGTTTAATTGTCCCCAAAGTTTCTTGACTAGATGTGGAAGGACTTATACCTTACAGAATCATATCTTACAGACAATGTCAGGCTGTTGCTTGACGAGTCTGTTTATTTCTATTCACTGTTTCTTTCCAGCTCTCCGATTCTAGAAACATATCCATATGTTAGCCCCAATCCACTCAGATTTGATTTTGCAAACAGGGCTTTGAGCTTTACCAAAACTTTTCTAAAAATCAAAATGTTTTACATTCATTGCTTCTCTTTCATTTGTCTCCCAGTCTGTTTCTCAAACATAATTCCCATTTCATAAATCTATGTTAGTGTTGTCTATGACCATTACTTTCAACCCCAATAATTTCTCCAAAACCATTTACTTACTATGTTCTATGTTCCATATACTCTATCATTCTCCCAAACCAGAATTGGTTTTCCTTGCATTGTTAGAAAGTTTTGTGAAGACAGAACTGAAGTAGGGGCTTCATAGTTCTGCCATTTCCCTGTTCCCCATTCTCCATTCTTTGGTTTCAAACTGTAAGGAAACTGCACTTGTTTTCTCATATTTTTCACATTGACATGATTTATCAAGTTATTACATTTCACTCTTATAATCCTTGCGAATATAATCTTCAGAAATTCATCAATTCCTGCCTTAAACTGCGCAATAATTGACTTTCCACACCATACACTCACAGGAGCATAGCCTCTGTGCTAACAGAAGTACATCACGATCTATATTAGTCACACTTTCCTACAGCAGGCCCATAGCCTAGAATTTTATGACAATTCCAAGGGCTCATTCAAGTACTTTTTAATGATTGTGAGGTTACCCGTGATAATTCCCCTCTCAGGAAGTAATCCCAGAACACAACACCCTCCATGTGAAAAAAAGTTTAAATCCTCTCTGAACCTCAAACTTTTCACTTTAACAATGTGCTCCTTTGTTCTTTACCTTCTGACGAAAAGGAACAGCGGCTGTCTATCCACCCTGTCCATGTCGCTCATAATTTTATCCTTCTGAATCACGGACCCCTCAGCTTTCTCTGCTCCCAAGTAAACAACCCGCGCTTATGCAGCCTCTCTCCATAGCTGATATGCTCCATCCCAGGGAGCATCCTGGTGAATCACCTCTGCACCCTCTCCAGTACAATCAAATCCTTCCTGGAATGTGGCTCCCAGAGCTACATACAGTACTCCATTTTGGCCGAACCGAAGCTCTGTATTGTTCTTATAAACTAAGCCCTGATTAGGAAACACAACACCCAAGGTCCAATTCTTAACTCGTCCATTAACCTGTCCAGTCACATTCAGGCATGTGTGGAAAAGCACACTCTGAGGTTCCCAGTTTGCTGCCTTCATTGAGTCCTCCCCCGCCTGGTTCCTTCTCCCAAAGTGCATCATCTCATATTTATCAGGCTTACATTCCATCTGCCATTGATCTGCCCATCTGACCAATCATCTGCATCTTCCTGTAACTTAAGGCCTTCCTCCTCCCTGCGAATCAATCGGTCAATCTTTCTGTAAAACATAAACTTACTTATCACACCTACCCGACTCTCCACCTAGCCCCCTCCACATTCACATCTGTTTTTTTTATGACTAACACAAACAATAAGGGACACAGCACTGATCCCTGTGGTACACCAGGGGACACTGGTTTCCAGTCGCTCAAACAGCCTTCTCCCACCACCCTCTGTCTGCTCCAACTCAGACAATTTTAATTGTAAATTGTCAAGTTATCCTTCATATTGTGAGATTTTAATTTATTTTTCAGTTTCCCAGGTGGTAATTTGTCAAAGGCCTTCTTACAAAACTAAAGAATCCACCTCCTCAAACTACTTCAATCAAATCCATTGGATGTGACTTCCTTTTGATAAAGTCATGATAATTATCCCTGATCAAACGTTGCGACTCTGTTTGGAGTTCGATATTCTCGATCCCTATTTTATCCAGTAGTTTCCTTTACAGTGATCTAATACTCGCTCGTCTATAGTTAGCTGGTCTATCTCTCCCACCCTTACTGTGAAGTGGAATCGTATTAGCAGTTCTCCAGTTCTCTGGTACCTGCCCTATGGTCAGATTATAATTAAAATATTCAGTCAGGGTCTTTCGTCCCTTAACCCCAACAGCCTTCTGTGATACAACTCATTCAGACATGGAGATTGGTCCAAATTTATACAGAACAAAGCCTCAAATCCCTGCTCGTATTTTATATCCATCTGTTCAAGAGCTTCCCAGTCCATCTTCTTGAATTCTGCAACTGCCTCCTCCTTCGCCCAAGTAAAATAGATGTGAAGGTCTCATGTAACAATCCATCAATTTTCTCCAGCTTGACACAGATTGCCCCTTGGTTTCTCATGGACACTAACTGTTTGCTGATTATTCTGTTCGACTTGTCCGTGTAGAATGTCGTGGAATTCTTCCTGATCTCACCTACTTGTACTTCTCCATGTCCCTCTGTTATTCAGTCCGCTCTATGTTTCTAAGTTTCACTACAATCACCTATCATGTTTTGAAACTCGAGATCACAGTCTGAGTTTCCACATCAGACAATCTTGCCATTTTAGGGATTAATCTGGATAATACCTTTTGCAGTTCCACTGTAGTCAATATATTCTTTCTTAGATTGGGACTCCAAACGATACAAAATACTCGAAGTGTAGTCTCACCAACGCTCGATGCAACTGGTGCACGACATCCTCTATATTCCAATTACATTCACATGAATGTAAACCTAATTTTTACTTTCCCATTTGCATATGTTCTTCCCAATACCTCTCGCTTTATTGTTTCTTATGAGCTTACTGTGTGAGTTCTTTGAAAGAAAAAGCTCATGAATCTCCAACTATACGTTATACATTGGTTCTTCATTGCCTATGTTCACAAGAATCATATTCAAACCATTCTAAAAATATGTTTGGCACTTCTGGTTTTCCTTTCATCGGTACATTCACACACTCCCCAATATGTTATTACTTTCTAAATATCTAGTAGCATGTAGTTTGTAATCGAGTCCAACAGATACCTGACTGTGGATGACAAGATAACTGGTCTGTAGTTCACCATTCTCCAAATTCATCCTTTCTTAAACTATTGGATAATATTTATAACCTTTGCCTTATCCAGATTGGCTAAATGCCTTTCGGCAATGTGTCGGAAAATAAAGTTACAATCCGCGATGCACTCAACATGTCTATTGCTGCTTCCTCTGAAATTCTTGTATGAAGTACATCTAGTCTGTCAGATTTATAAACACTCAATCCAGCTTTGTTTTCAAAGATAAGTTCAACATTGATATGAATGATCTTAGTCTTTACTTACACAAGTCTCATGGTCACTTGGTATTTCTGGAAGAATTTCTGGACATTCTTCCATGAAGATAGACACAAAGAAACTGTTTCTTTTCCCTGCGATTTCTCTGTTCTCTTTAATAAATTATCCTGAACCGCGCACCAACTGTTCCACATTTGACCTTGTTTTTATTTTGTTTTTCATACATTAATAGACCCTTTTTAGCAGTCTTTATGTTTTTCTTTCGTTTGCACTCTTTTTCTCTTTTTGATTTTCTTCTCAGTTTCTTAGCCATCCTTTGCTGGGTCCTACATTTCTCTGAATCCACTGGCTTACTACAACACTTGGCATTTTTCGAAGCTGCCTCCTTTCATCTAATAGGCAGATGAAGGTGGGGTTGAAAGTGATAGTCGGAGAGGTGGGTGGACCAGATTGATAGGAAGGAAGGTGGACACGTAGGAACATTTAAAAGGGCGGTGCTGACTTGGAAGGTTGGAGTGACATAAGGGGAAATGGGGAAATGGTGAAATCCACTATGATCCCCTGTGGTTGGAGGGTTCCAAGGCAGAAGAGAAGGCTTTCTTCCTCCAGGCTTCTGGTGGCTCGGGTTTGGTCATGGATCAGGCCTAGGTCTGTCATGTCCTTGGTAGAGTGGGAAATGGAGTTAAAGTGCTCAACCACAAGGTTATGGAGTTGTTCAATATGGTTGTCCCAGAGATGTTCTCTGAAATGATCTCCAAGTTGACCTCCTGCCTCGCCAATGTAGAGAAGACCATATTGGGTTTAATGTATACAGTAGATGAGGCGTTCTGTCTCCCTTCATTACCTATTATTTTCAACTCACCTTCATCTACCTATCGCAATCCCTGCTAACCTCCCTCCTGCTGCGCCCCTTCTCATTTATCTCTCAGCCCCCTTGGCTCATAAAGTTCATTCCTGATGAAGGGCTTATGCCCGAAACATCGATTTATCTGCTCTTAGTATGCTGCCTGACTGTGCTTTTCCAGCACCACATTCTTCGACTCTGATCTCCAGCATCTGTAGTCCCCACTTTCTCCTCACACTTTCATGGCTGCATGACTCAGATTTATAACGGTTACTTCAAATTAAAAAAAAAACTGCCGTGCACTCAAACAGCATAAAAGAAAACCAATACATTGTGGTCACTGTTCCCAAAAGGTCACTTCAAGCAAAAGTTTCAATTAGTTCTTCTGATCACTCAACACAAATTCCTAAATAACCTGATCTCGAGCTCAGTGCTCGACATAATGTTAATGTAAACCATCTCACACGTGGTCACGAAATCCATTTTCCCAGCATTCGCATTCAATTAGGTTAACAACATTTAGATATAATTTAAACAGTACATTATTACTGAAGTACCCACAAATGTGTATATCTGATTTCCTGCTTTATAACATGTCCAGCATTTCTACTGCAGCTTTCACTTTGATATATAACTCCCATCAACTTTTACACCTCCTTGCTGTTTACTAGATTCCTCCTTACTAGATCCTGTGGAATCTGAGTGACGTGGGCTCTGGGGAGATTAATGGTGATATTATCTCGCCACATCATTTATAATCTTCTCAAACTTTAATTTCTCCAGATCTCCCGTTATGCTGATGGAGTCGAGAAGAACAATGATCTTCCAACAATGCTCTGTATTCCCCAAGAGAGCTGAGACTGCTCTAACCTGGGTGGGAAACTCACAACAGGCTGGTAAAGTGTTGCTGCTGCTGTATAGGGTCTTAGTGAGATCACATGTGGAGTCGTGTGAAGAGATTTAATCTCTTCAACGAAGAAAGGATGTTGTTATATTGGAAGCAGCTCAGAGATGGTTGCTTCAACTGATTCCTGCAATGCAGGTGCTAGCTTATAACGAAAGGATGATCAGGTTGACCCAGTAGCCATTGGAGTATACAAAAATTATGGATGATCTTATTTCAACATAGATGACAAAAGTAGTCAACAAGTGAAGTGAATTACACAGATCCTGGAGGGATCCATTCCGTTCTCCAGCCTGTTACACAGCAACAACAGGAGTATATTCAGGCCTTCGAACCTGTTACAACAAAGCAGAACGAGGCTAGTCAGCCCGGAGAGCCTGATATACATTTACAGAAGGAGGTCAATCAGCCACTCAAGCCTATAACAGTATGCCATGCTGCACCAATATCCTGTTAAACAGCAACAGGATCAGTCCATTCAGCCTCCTCAAGTCTGTAACATAGGAACTGGAAGAGGTCACAAAGTGACTGGAGATTGTTACACTGGGATAACAGGAGGACATTCAGACCCACTGAGCCTATTGTAAGGGAATTGGATAAGGATAAAAACTATCTGAGACTTCTTTCATGAAAAAGGAAGAGGTAATTTAGACACGTGTCTGTTGTATGGGAACAAGAGAAGACCAATCAATCCCTCGGTCCCATCTCTGGGATACATGAGGAGACCGTTCAGTATTTCCGTCTGTTATGGAGAAGTATGAGAAGACCCATCAGCCCCTCAAAATGTTGCACAGCAACAGGAAGATTCCATAATCTCCCAATCCTCTAAAGCATCAACAGGTGGAGGTCATTCTGGCCTTGGAGGATGCAACATGAGAACACCAGAAAGACGTCAACTCATCGAATTTGTACACCAGCAGGATGATGAGTCCATTCAGCCACACATGGCTCTTACACAGCATTTGGAGCAGATCTCTTAAAAACGTTTGCCCATGAAACAGGAATTCAAAGAAAACGCAAAGGGTTTCAAAAGGGAAGAACTTATAATAATGGTATACATTAGGGACTAAAGTGTAACAATAAACTATTGTAATTTAAGGCAAATTCTGAGAGTCCATTGTTTAGGACATTTGCAAAGTTAAACCACAATTCGTCAGAGCCAACATGGTTTTACGTAGGCTAAACCGTGTTTGAATTGTTTGCTTGAGTTATTTGAAGATGTCACAAACAATATGGATCGTGGGAATCCTGGAGATGGAACACATCTGGTCTTCCTGAAGGCATCGGATATGTCGCTTCTCCAAAGACAAAGTGGTAAGATCAGACAACATGGGTTTAGGAGTAATTTATTCGCTTGGATGGAGGATTGGTTAACCAACAAAATTGAGTCAGATGGAATAAATGTGTCATTTTCTTTTGGCAAATGCAATTTGTGGGGTGCCATTGATATCAGTTCTCATGCCTCATACATTTGCGATCGATGGTATTACTGTACTCAGTTGATGGGATAGAAAATGCGATGCAACATTTTCAGATGACACTAACATTGGTAGGAAATTACTTCGGAAATGATGATGCAAGAGATTTAAAACTATATGGGTAGATTGGATGAATGGGCCAACCTTTCGCAAGGAAAATTAAAGTGATTAAATATGGGCGATTCAAGTTGGCCAGTTTAATAGAAAGACAAATTTTTATCTTAATGGAGAGAAAGTTCAAAGTGTTTAGTTGCACTGGGTTGATCTGGGTGTCTGCTTGCATATCACAGAAAACATGCTTGCGGGTACTGCAAGTTTGAGAAATGCAAGCATAATTTCAGTGTTTATTTATAAAAGCATAGAGTAGAAAGGTAGGGAGTGTTGGTGCAGCTATGCAAGGCATTAGTGAGGCTGCAACTGGAGGACAGTTTGGTTGTCCTGCAGAATGAGGTATTTCCATTGGAGGCAATTCAGAAGAGCTTCATTCGATTGATTCCATATTTGAAGTGCTTGTCTTATGAAGAGTAATTGATCAGTTTAGGCCTATACTCTCGAGTATATAAGAAAGAAAGGAGATCTCATTGAGGTCTGTAAAATGCTAAAAGTAATCGAATGTGGAGATGTGGAGTGGAGTTTTTTTCATGTGTCGCAATCGACAAGAGACTAGAGTTTTATAATGGAGAGATGGCAGGAAAGTGGAACAGAGGCCGCGTTGACATCAGCCTCATCGAGGGGTTGGATACCTCACAGATGCTCCTTGTTCTTATTCAGCTCTTCGACTGTGTTGCCCAGGAGTGGGGGAGGACTGGGTATCATACCAGAAGCAGGCACGCAGAATAAATCAGTCTCAATCAGTTTAGATTACATTACAGTGTGGAAACAGGCCCTTCGGCCCAACAAGTCCACACCGACCCGCCGAAGCGCAACCCACCCACACCCCTACAATTACCCCTAACCTAACACTACGGGCAATTTAGCATGGCCAATTCACCTGACCTGCACATCTTTGGACAGCGGGAGGAAACCGGAGCACCCGGAGGAAATCCACGCAGACACGGGGAGAACGTGCAAACTCCATACAGTCAGTCGCCTGAGGCGGGAATTGAACCCGGGTCTCCGGCGCTGTGAGGCAGCAGTGCTAACCACTGTGCCACCGTGCCGCCCCCAGTTCGAGAGAACGGAACCAGTAAGGTCATACAGTGACAAGCGCTGTGTTCTCAACTATTTACAATCTATATTAATGATCAGGAGGATGGAACAGATATGCAGGTGCTGCGTTTGGTGATGGCGTTGTGGTAAGCAAGAGATTAAATTATCAAGAGAAGGTGGAGAGTCTGCAAATAGATTCAGAGAGGTAAAGGCAAAAGACAATTGTTTGGAAGGTGGAACTTAAGATGATATAACCTGTCATTTCATTTACAGGAATAATAGAAAGCAATATGTTACTGAAATAGAGAGGGATTACAGGACTAAATGATACTGTGGACTGGGAGGTTCACTCAGATCCGTTCAGATATGGGAGGTTTTGCTCCATCCCTGATCGTCAGCTCCCAGACACTCCAAGTGACCTTTTTGCTCTCCGTACACATGGAATACTTTGATGTGGTTGATTGGCGGTGGGGATGGTGTTTTGAAACGTGTATCAAGGGGACTTCCAGGGCAGGGGGTATTCGCCAACATGATGTACTGTGCATGGACACACTGTAACATTAATAGAGAGAGAGAGCTCCTTCAGTTCCTCTACCTCTCCCCATTGACATGGGTATTCTGCAGATGCCATGTACACCATCGGGAATCCCACTATACTGGATACTCCCGGCAGCTCCCTGCTGAGGGAGATACAATGCTTCTTATCCATCATATATATCCTCCATCACCGAATGGTGACATTGATGTTGAGATACTGGGAAATGATGGATAT
Organism: Chiloscyllium plagiosum; assembly: GCF_037043375.1. NCBI lineage: Eukaryota > Metazoa > Chordata > Chondrichthyes > Orectolobiformes > Hemiscylliidae > Chiloscyllium > Chiloscyllium plagiosum. The sequence continues at coordinate 51,697,876 of NW_028270182.1, read as the reverse complement.
GTCATCTAGATCTGCCTGGAAAGTACTGGATCATAGAAGCTGAATGAAACAGTGACCCTAACAGCCACTGGCAGCACCATCCTCCCCCTGGTGTGAATCTTCAGGTCGTGTTGAAGGAGGTGACACCATTCAATGATCATCTCCTTGTTCAGTCAGGGCCCCTCACACTCTGCTCCTGGGTCAAGTGGAGCTTGGGAATCTGGTCCTGGAAAACCCGGGGTGTATACAGCAGATCCCTTTCGCCACACACACACTCACTCCGTGGTTTCAGAGCTTCCTCTCTCTACAGCCTCTGCTCAATTTGTTGTTCATGTTGCAGGCTCAGATGTTGTAACTACAGTCCTCATGCTCTATCCAGAGTTGGGTCGCCAAATCCTTAGGTCTCCCTGAATGTCTGAGGCAACTTACAGCACAACCTCCAGCAAAACATCCCCTGCCCCTCCACTAAATTTTCAATTACAGGAGCCAGTCAGAAACCCCTCGGTACCAGTATTGTGAACCAGACCCTATCCCCGCAAAATATTTTAAGAAGGCCGTTTAGATCCAAACCTTTCCTTATTTTGAATATAGATGGGAAGTGTGCCTTACAGATATGTTGTGACTGGTCAAAACACTCGACATTAAGCAAAATATAATCTATTCAAATGCTTTAGTTAAAATACAATCAAAGAAAAGAACATTGTGGGATAGCTTATATGTTGGAACACTTGCACAAACAATACATACCGTACCTTTTTGGTTTACATCGCTTGGCACAAAGATATATTCAAATACAGATCCTTACAGCAGTTTTCCAATCCAGGGGGAAGCAATATGAACAGAGATCTCAGAGAGAAAAGCAGCTGGGGATCATGTATTGAAACTCCCAACCCTTTTGGGATCCCCAGCTGCTTCTGAATGCTGCAGCAAAAATCAAAATGAGAAACCCTGGTCTGGGAGAGCTGGTCACTGCCCTTCCATTGTTATTACTGTTTTACTGAAATCTAAAATCTCAGTTATTTACTTTAACTGTTTTCAGACAGAAGTTCTACACCTCTGCCTTTAAAACCTCTCTTCAAAAAATACCCAAGAGAAAATAACCTTTTTACAGTGATAGAATTCTCACAACTCCATCTTTAATACAATAATCCATCAATATAAAACAATGGATTCATTTTAGACCTCCTAATCTTCCTATATTAGTAGACATAAATGCATATACATTACATTGACTGTGAGCATATAAATGTTCACAACTAGTTTCGATTTCAGGCATTTTATTTCTGCCAAGTCTCCACAACGTGTCAAAACGTAGGGTTTCTTGCCCTATCACCTGTATAATTTCAAACTGAATGGCAGCAATAATAAGCTCAATCGAAACAGACTGGTATTTTTCTCGCTAGACTTCTGCAAAAACTTTACCGGGTCACGATCAGTGATAAAGGTTTGTCTCAAGTATGTTATTCGCAATTTAAATGCTGAAATGTTGTCACACCAACACTAAGCTCAAGGCCTCCTTCCCCATTGTGAAATAAATCTGTTGATGTTTTCACTGGACACTCCAACCACACGTTACATAATGGAGGACTTCTCATCTCTCCAATAGTCCTTCTGAAAGACATAGATCCTCATGTCTCAGCATAAAAGAATTACATGCCTCCGTACCCCTTAATGCTCTAACCTCTTTCCCTGCTACTCCTGGCCTATGCCAGTAAATCTCCCTCTCACAGGTATATGTTTTAAGAAGATCTCACACATTCTTCTCAACCTCTCAAAGAAACCAAACTGTGATTTCTGAACCCAATCATCATCATCAACCATTTCAGCTTCTAAGCTTGCCATTGTAACTCTCTGCTCTTCCACACGAGTGCTCACGACTGCACTGAATTATTGAACTTCTCCAAAATAAGAATCTCTCTACGATTGTCATAGGTTTGCTCTGTTTTAATAACCTTCCCCATTTTTCAAAATTACTTTGTTTGATCCTTTCAAACTCAATGTGCGTTTAACCAGGGACCCTTTTTGAGATTCCTGAAAGGCTCTCTGTCGGCTTCTGGCACAAGCTCATATCCACTTCAGATGGCTGTCTTCACCACCCCATACTAGCCAAATACCTCCTCCGACAGGGATGCAAATACCTATCAGCTTTGTTTGGATAAACTAAATCCACATGGTCACTGGTCACTGCATTTGTTTAGCTACTTTCTCAAATGAAATTCAAAAGGCTTCCACATCCTCCTCATCAAATTTAGATAATGCCTGGATGCATTGAAACAGAACTCCATTAGATCATTGGTTACAATAGGATTGTTCAACCTCACTATCCTCCTCATCCAGCCGACCTTCATCTCCGCCTTCCGTGTCAACTTTCCTCTCTAATTGCTAACTTCTTAAGTTGAAACTCTCTGCATTTCTTCTGTCCTTTTCTCTCTTTCTTCTTCATTTCATTTTCTTTTATTTCTACTTTTCGTCCTAATTCAAACTCTTTCAATTCCTTCTCATGTTCAAAGTGCCTCATTTGAAATTGAATTCCAGCCGTTTCCAAAGAGTCTGATGGCAGTTCTACCAAATGTAATTGCCGAGCTGTAGCTGTAATTATCTCTCATTTTCTCACAGACAAACGCAACCCCAACTTCAGCTGGTCTGCCAATTCCTACAGCTTTGCCTTTATTACCTTTAGTAAAACCGACAACTTCACTTCCTCCATACCCAGAGAACGCTTCATGACTGAAAGAATCTTTATCCACAAAACACTGTTTAAACCAACCGAATTCAATATACACAACAAAAGACACTAACAGCTACCATACACGACCTTTGAACGCAATAGTCTCCCGATGCATACTCTCCAGTGTCTGCATGAGCTTATTCTGGATTCTCTGGTTTCCTCCCACAACCCAAAGATGTGCATGTCAGATAAATTGGCCATGTTCATAGTTTTCAGGGATGTGTGGGTTAGGAGCCTTAGTCGGGGTAAATGTGTAATAATAGGGTAAAGGAATGGGTCTGGGTAGGTTACTCCTCGGAGGGTCGGTGTGGACTTGTTGGGTCTCATGGCCTGTTTGCAGACTGTAGGGATTGTAATTCAAAACCCAATTTGGTATTATCGATTTAGAACCAGACAAGAGTCCCCAGTTTGCTATAGACCAACCAGACTGCCTCAAACTAGTTTAAGAGGGTAGCTTGGATGCCAAACCTTTCTTATTTTAAAGTTAGATGTGAAGTGGATGTTCCACATGTGATGTTACTCGTCAAACCACTCACCATTAAGCAAACACAATATATTTAAACACTCTCATGAAAATCCATTCAAAATGACGAGGAATTTAGAATAATTTAACTATTGGAAAACTTAACCGAATAGTGGATACAGAACCTTCTACAGATGAACTGTTCCAATATACCAACATCCCATAAACACACCTCTTGGCAAAAAAGAACATTCAGACATACATTCTTGCATACAGTTCTCCAATCGAGGAGGAATCAGCATCAAGTCAGGTTTCAGACAGAGTAGCAGCTGGGGATAAGTTACTAGGCCGTTGTTACTACTATTTATTAAAAACCCTAAAAGCGTCGTAAGTTATTTACTTGAGTGGTTTTCAGCAGGCAGTTTGGCCTTTAAGATCTCTTATTTAAAAAAAGGAGAAAATAACTTTTTTAAAAAAAAGTGACAGCATTGTCATACAATTTAGATGCCTGTTCCTTTACTCTAGGGGCTTCCTCGTGCTACTGATCGCAAGGACACCTGAGAGGGACAAATGCATGTACAAACCAAGTTACAAGGATGTGTCTCATAACTTCTGAAACACCCCTGTCCGTGGACCATTACATGGGGCAGACCGGAAAGTGAACAACAGCCTGACACACACAATGTCACTGTTTCTCAGCTTCACAGTGCCAGCACTCGCTACACTCGGGAGGCAAAAAGCAAAGGCCAGGGAAAGATACAGAGGGACAGGGAGATTCACATTAAAGACAGAAACAGACAGTTAATTAACTGAAAAGATGTTGTGGAAATATGGGGAAAAAGGCAAGGCAGTGAAGCTAACTGGAGAATTGAGATCTTCAAGAGTAAAATTACAAGAATGAGAACATTGAATAAAGGCATTGTCAGATCAGCTGGAATGGTTTGTTACATCAAATTCTCAATCTGCTTGACAGAACACCACAAACAACATAAACTGGGACAAGATGACAGCCCAGCATGGAGAGCTGTGCAGACCATGCTAGTGTGTTGCTCAGTAAACTGCACTATCTGCCCAGCATGGAGAGCATTGCAAAATTTACTATCATGTGATAACTATACTCGCATCAGATTACAGCATACAATGGGAAGATTTGCTGTGTGTGTGTGTTCATCAGAAACTGAGGGAGAGTGTGTGTGTGTGTGTGCGCGATAGGCGTGGTTGAATGCGAAACTCATTGTTTGAGAAGGAACGCACATGGAGGAAATTATTTAAAATAAGAACAACTGGCAGGCTTTTTGTAAATCGACAGAGAGAGAACGAGAGAAGTTTCATGGACAGATGACATAAAGTGTTTGAGAATGTCAAAATAAAGGCACTGCCAGACTCAATAGCAATATACATCGGCAAGCACATGAATGACAGATGGATGGGAGTTTGGTGTGAGTTCGAATCAGATTTGCTTCGGCAGGTTTGAAGCCGGAGCGTCAGCGGCAGTTCTTTGGCTTCCTTAAGCCTGTATTTCATAGCTCAAGGATAAACAGGAGATGGAATAAGCCAGTGAGATATATTCTGGAGTGGTGAGTATTTCAAGTTAGAAATGGTCAGGGTATGGTGTCAGGAATCAGCTCATAGTCAAAGGGATCACCCACAGTTGTGACTTGTCTGCTTCAACCGCAGATATTGGTCAAGGATGAGATGGAAACAGTGGCAGGAAGTGGAGTTCGTAACCAGAACAGTGGACAGTGACCTCCATGTTGTTAATATTTAAATAACAAAGGCAATGATACAATAAATTGTAGTTCTACGCTGAAAGTGAGTAGGTCAACATAGAGACCCATGAGTAACAATGTCAGAGCAGACAGGCAGACAGGAATTTAACACATTAATTGATGTAGTTAGTAGTAGTCTGTAGAGTAAATCTATGGATTGAGAGTTTCAACAGGAAGATAATAGGGACAAGAAGTGTAGACTACATGAAAGAACAGTAATACAGTCATAACTGGTTTATAGAAAGAAAAATCTGGACAGTGACACTTACCAGGAACACCGACGATAGCCAGAAAAGGATAATAAAAATATTGAATAATGAGAAGAGCGTAATAGATCCGCGATGATAATGACCACAAATTAAATGCAGAAAGATACCAAACATAATTGGATAAACTCCTGTCTATTGTTGGAACATGCCAGTCTAATATTCCCAGATTAGAATGCATTTTTGGAACATTCCAGTCGAATGGTCTCAGATTCTGATCCATTGTTGGAATATTCCAGTCTAATTTTCTCAGATTCTGATCTCTCCTCCCCCTCTCTCCAAATCTGCTGATCCCTGTCAGTGCTGTCGGTGATGTTCCCGTCCATGTTATGGGATAACACATTGAACGGCGCCTATTTATCATTAAAAGATGGAAACCCTCCACTGGAATAATTAGAATCCATGGAGATTGGCATTAATCAGTCACTGAACAAACACTGGGTAACTGAGCAAAGGCTACGACAATGGATGAATGGGCACCGCACAACAATCAACAGACAGGAGTGTTCCCTCCCAGTTGGGGAACACTTCAGTGGTCCAGGATATTCAACCTCGGACCTTCTGGTGACAATGCCCCAAGGCGGACTTCAGGACAGGCAGCAGAGAAAAGTGGCAGATGCCTAAGGGATAGACCACGGAACGAGGACATGCCACAATCCAAAGGACTAGCCACACTACCATACATCAAGAACATCTCCGAACTGACAGCCAGACTACTGCGACCACTAGGACTCATAACAGCACACAAACCAACAGCCACACTCAGACAACAGCTCACCAGAACTAAGGACCCGATACCCAACATGAGCAAAACTAGTGTAGTATACGAAATCCCATGCAAGGACTGCACAAAACACCATATCGGACAAACAGGAAGACAGCTAACGATCCGCATCCACGAACATCAACTAGCCACGAAACGACACGACCAGCTATCCCTAGTAGCCACACACACAGACGAAAAGCAACATGAATTCGACTGGGACAACACTACTATTATAGGGCAAGCCAAACAAAGAACAGCCAGGGAATTCCTAGAAGCATGGCACTCATCCACAAACTCCATCAACAAACACATCGACTTGGACCCCATACACCGGCCACTACAGTGGACAGCTGATACTGACAACCGGAAGCGGCAAGGATAGGCCACTATAAATGCCGGAGGAAACACCACAGAAGCGCTTCACAGGAGGCTCCCAAGCACTGAGGATGTCACCGAGACAGGTGACGAAACGTTTGCAACAAAAACTTCCAGCTCGGCGAACAGAACCACATCAACGAGCACCCGAGCTACAAATCTTCACGCAAACTTTGAATCCTGGAGCTTCTGTTTTGTGTAAGAACTTTTGTTTTGTAATACCTTGTAGAAAATCTCTGGAAAGCTTTGTGTCCACCAGATCCCCTTTATCAAGTCCGTTGTACATTTTCAGGCATCTCCAGAAATACTTTGTATTATTTCATAGGGCAAAATATCATTTCCCTTTGACAAAACCACCCTGACTCTGCGTGAAGCTTTTCTAAATGTCCATGCTTGCCAGGTTTTCCAAATTATATTAGTTTCATCTGCTTTCATTTGGCCCATATGCCTCTAAATGTTTCCCATTTATATGTTTGTCCAACATGTTTTTACATGTTGTAGCTGTCCTTGCATCTCCCACTCTTCCTCTGGAAGCTCATTCCATACCTACATGGCCCTCTGTGTAAAAACGCTGCCCCTTCGTCCCTTTTAAATCTACTCTCTTCCACCTTAAATCTATTCCTTCTATGTTTGCATTCCTCGATCCTGTGGCAAAGACCTTGGCTATTCACCCTATCCATACCTCTCTTGATTTTATAAGTTTCTATAATGTCACCCCTCAACATCCTACACTCCATCTGATACTAACTTCAAGAACAAGCGTTTAAAGATAAGCACTGCAAAATTGAAACAATATTAAACATGACAGGTCGCCAATACTCAGCTCAAACGTCATACTGTGATTTATTTTTCTCCATGTTACAATACTAAGGCAGCATGAAACGCTTACTCGTGTCAATAAGAAATCAAGCACCTGAATTCCTTTGTCTAAAGGGGGTCATGATCACGACAGTGAAAACGTATCTGTGGCCAGATTTATATAATACCACGTGGTCAACATTGTCCCTCCTGGCCTCCGTATGCCTTTGTGTGATTGTGTCTTCTTTATCATGCAATCAATAGAGTGAATCCCTTTCCCCCATTTACACCTTAATTTAAACCCCTTTTACAGAATCTTCTCATTCCCCACTGCTAAAAGCCCGTTTATCTTTTGCCACATCCTCCTTTCCCTGCCACCCATCCTTCACTTCTGGCAAGGGATTAAAAGACCATTTTGCAATTGTATTTAGTTTTGAAGAAGTGTCACACTGGAGTGGAACCGCTACCTCTGTTTCTCTTTCTCTGCAGATGTTGACAGACCTGCTGAGATTCTCCAGAAATGAATAGGCACAGAACAATTTTTCAATTAAACAAATAACTATGGATACTGGAAATAAAAATGCAAAAACCTTGGTAGAAGGTTCACTGGACCTGAAAGTTTAGCTCTGCATTCACTCCAGAAAATTCTGCAACATCTTTAGCAATTTTTTCAGCAATTTCTGTTTGTGAACAATTTCCAACGACATGTTGTCAAAGATGCCCAAACATCCTGTCCAACATGGAGCGCCTTACATTGGTAACTGAACAGTAACGCATGGTGACAAGTTCCTTGACTCTGAAACTGCATAAGGCTGGCATTACTCTGACACTGCAGTGCTCTGAATCATGGTCAGGGAGAAAAACAGAGGAAAACACGTTCACTTCAAATACAGAAGATGGCATTACTGAAAGGAAAAGATTCAGATTAGTACCATAAATGGATATTGTTTATATAACAAATTGGAGGCGTCACACAAGGAAACACGTCCAGCAGAATGAGAATATGAAAATGTAAGTATTTCCGCATCAGAAACCAGAGTAGGTCACTGAATACAGGGCTGATGGGTGAATGGGTCTCGGTGTGAACTGGGGCCAGTCAGTAGAATTGAATTGTAGATATAGCAGCTAAAACTGGGTTATCATCTGATGCTGTAGATTTCAAGTACAATCTGTAACCTTTCCCCCAGGATAGTCATTCCGTCTACCATTTCCATCAAGCCGATCCATGGGTCAGTGACGAGTGTGAGTGAAGCTGAAAATGTGTTGCTGGAATAGCGCAGCAGGTCAGGCAACATCCAGGGAACAGGAGAATCGACGTTTCGGGCATAAGCCCTTCTTCAGGAATCTGCCCGAAACGTCGATTCTCCTGTTCCCTGGATGCTGCCTGACCTGCTGCGCTGTTCCAGCAACACATTTTCAGCTCTGACCTCCAGCATCTGCAGACCTCACTTTCTCCACGAGTGTGAGTGAACATGGTCGGGTCGGAATCATGTGCACCTAAACCTGACGACAGCCCATTAATCTACCGCACTTGACTAGTTACACTATGAACAGCAGGACTAACATCTGATACAGACAGAGAGATGAGCACAAGACTAACTAATCAGATCTAAGCAATGTCGTCCTGTCCAATCCAAGCATAAAAGTCGATGGACCATTAAGCAACTTACTGGAGGAGAGGACACCACAAATATCCCCATCCTAAATAATGGAACAGCCCTGTACATCCATGTAAAAGATGCAGTATCTGCGCTATCCTCAGCCAGAAGTGTTGAGTCGATTACCCACCTCACCCTCACTATGATACCCTCAGAATCACAGATGCCCGTCTTCAACCAATTCAATTCACTGCACGTGACATGAAGCAACAGCTGGACACTATTGATATGACAAAGGCAACTGGCCCTGACACCATTCCTGCAATAGGACTGAGGACTTTTGCTACACAACAAGCCGTGTACCTGAGGAAGCTGCTTCAGTCCAGCTCCAACTCTAACATCTCCCTGGCAATGTGGGTAATTAGCAACTGTAGTCCTCACTTTCTCCTAATGTGGGTAATTACTCAACTATGTCCCATCCCCTAAGAAGGGAATAATTACAATCGGACCAATTACCACGCCCTCAGTCGCATCACGATAGTCAAATTGGTTGGGGTTATTTTTGACAGAGCTGTCAAACAGCACAGAAATAACCAGCTCAATGTGGTTTCCGACAGGCCCCCATGTGGAGATGGTGCTGTTGTGGAATTGTCATTGGATTGCTAATCCAGACCAAGATAATTCTCTGGCAACTGGTGCAAGTTAAAAACAATTAATAAAATATCGAGATCTAATATCTGGGTCAGTAATTGTGATGTTGTGTTCAATGTCGGTTATAGATCTCCTTCCCCAGTATACGTTCAGGAAGTGAATCTCCCGTGCTTTCCTGGTCTGGCTAAAAGTGACTCCAGATACACAGACATGTGATATACTCTTCAATGGTCTCTGAAACGGCCAAGCAATAAACTCAATTGTATCAAACTGCTGGGAGGTCTTAAAGGATAAACCCAGAGAGAGCACCCAGCACCAGCCTCGTTATCAGAAAAGGGAACGGGAAACGCAATCTGTCGACCCTGCAGAGACCTCCTTCCTAACAGCTGAGAGCTTGTGACAACACTTACAGAGCTTTCTCACACACTGCACAGAAACATCGGGAAAGGAATACGTCATACACCTCATTGAGCTTTCCCCATTCTAGTTAATAGCCGAACTTCTCCTCAACGCAGTTTTCCCCATACAATATTCATAACCCTTAATATGTTTAAACGTTGTGAAACATAAAATGATAACTGCTGTAGTCCATTCAGCCCATCAGCTTTGCGCCTCCATTCGATGTACAGGCAGTTCACCGATAACTCATGTTGATTAAATACAATTCGGCTGCAATGCAATTAATGAACCTTTTTCAATAAAGTGAACTCGTGTTCACTGTGACGCGATTCCTTGGCGGGCACCAGCTGAACAGCAAACCTTGCCTCAGGATCCCTCTGTCTACAAAAGGTACAATCAATGTGTTCAGTTAAAACAGGAATGCAATCGGCTCTGCAGGCCTTGAAACTGAGCCTGAAACTGGGAATTGTAGTCTATATTTAGAAACAACTTTATTTCAAACTGTGGGGAGAATCTTGGGGAGAACTGGAATTCTCCATCGACATCACGTGGTGAGTCAGCCCCCGCGCACTTTCTGGTGAAGATTGTGGTGAAAGGTCCAGTGCACCAGTGAGTGACTGTAGTGTGAAAACGTTACATTTACAGCACTGTTCCATTACAACATGTCATTTAAAGATTTATTTAGACTGTCCTATTGTGTGTTAGACCAAATTTAATTTTTGGTTTTTACTGACATTTTTCGGGGTTTGGCACTTACCCTCTTTTTCCCATTGACCCCATTATTAATATTGCACGATTTTCTACAACACAGTGTTGCACAGGAACACAGTTACTGCGTTATTAGAGAACAACTTGGAATGATAGCTGATTTTCTATCTTCACACCATACTCCTGCTCTCTCCCTATCCCTTTAGTTTCTAGAAAGCCTTATTTATATTCAGCCCCTTGACTTCCACAGCCTGATCTGGGAGAGAGTACCCCTGGTTCGCCAGCCTCTGACTGCAGGCATTTATTCTCATCTCAATGCAAAGTGGTCTGTCTGTACCTAATATTGTGGCCCCTTGTTTTAGACGTCCCAGCCAGGGGAATTACCATCCCTGCTTCTAATCTGTCTCGTCCTGTCCGAGTGTTATATATTTCACTGAGATTTCCACTCATTTTCGTAAACTCATGGAATACAGGTCCAGTCGCTCCAAACTCTGCTCCCACAACAAGTCTGTCATCCCAGAGATCAGTCTGGTCATCCTTTGCTGCTCTCCCTCAATGTCAGGTTTGTCCTCTGTTAGGAAAAGAGACCAAAACTGCACACAATACTGCACAATGTTCCAGATGGGGTCTCACCAAGGCCCTGTACAGCTGCATAAGATACACTTACTCCTGTACTCAAATCCCCCTGAAATGAAAGTGAATACAGCATTTATCTTCCTACCGCTTTCTGCTCCTGCAATATTGCTTTCAGTGACTGGTCGACAGGGAGATCCAGATTCCTTTCAAAGTTACAGTTCTCCACTTGCTGGGCCTATATACAATAGTCAGTGTGCCATTGCCATTCCCAGTATTGACTTCCGGCTTCAGAACTCACTGCCCTACATGGACTTGGAGGGCTATGCAGAAATGAACAAAAATGCAGCTTAAGATCATTGAAAGAGCAAAATTTTTCAACCACACCTTTTTCAAATGAGAGGCCGCCATTCTTTTGTTCCCATCAAAGTACACAACATTTCATCTCCCTCATTACTCTCCATCTGCCACGTATTTGCCCAGTCACTCCACTTGTCTCAATCACCTTAGAACTTTTTTACATCCTCCTCATCCACTCACAAGCTGACATCGTTTAGTGCTGTCAGCAGACTTGGGAACATTGCATTTGCGCTCCACACTCAAAGATATGATGTGCATTGGGAATAGCTGGAGCCCAAGCCACGATCCTTTCTCTATCCTCCCAGCCTTCCATTTAATTTTTTTTTTAAATTCCTACTCACTGTTTCCTGCCAGCTCTCCGATTCTAAATCTATGACCATATATTAGCCCGAGTCCCCCAGGATTCGCATTTGCAGAATTGGCTTGGGCTTTATCAAAACTCTTTCTGAGATTCCACTCGTATGGCAATGATACCTTCTACATAATTTTACTAAAAGCCACTTTCTCAAATATGGTTTCCATTTCATAAATCTCTGTTGACTTTGTCTATGCCCATTAATTTCAGTCCAATACTTTCTCGAAACAGTTTAGCTGCTAATTTCATTCTATTCCCTTTTTCTCACCAGAATAAAGTTCCCTAGCATTGCTACGAAGTTTTCTTTTTTGTTTTATTTTCTTCTGTGAAGGCATAACTGAAGTATTTGCTCCATCGTTCTGCTATTTCCCGGTCCTCAATTATCTGGTGTCAGACTGTAAGAAATCTGCACCTTTTTTCTCTTAATTTTGCAACTGATACATAGAACATAGAACATATAGAACATAGAACAATACAGCACAGAACTGGCCCTTCGGCCCACGATGTTGTGCCGAACATTTGTCCTAGCTTAAGCACCCATCCATGTACCTATCCAAATGCCACTTAAAGTTCGCCAATGATTCTGACTCTACCACTCCCACAGGCAGTGCATTCCATGCCCCCACCACTCTCTCGGTAAAGAACCCACCCCTGACATCTCCCCTATACCTTCCACCCTTCACCTTAAATTTATGTCCCCTTGTAACACTCTGTTGTACCCGGGGAAAAAGTTTCTGATTGTCTACTCTATCTGTTCCTCTGATCATCATATACACCTCTATCAAGTCACCCCTCATCCTTCGCCGTTCCAATGAGGAAAAGGCCTATCACGCCCAACCTATCCTCGTACGACCTATTCTCCATTCCAGGCAACATCTTCTCTGCACCCTCTCCAAAGCATCCACATCTTTCCTAAAGTGAGGCGATCAGAACTGCACACAGTACTCCAAATGTAGCCTAACCAAAGTCCTGTACAGCTGTAACATCACTTCACGACTCTTGAATTCAATCGTTCTGCTAATGAACGCTAATACACCATAGGCCTTCTTACAAGCTCTATCCACCTGAGTGGCAACTTTCAAAGATCTAAGAACAAATACCCCAAGATCCCTCTGCTCCTCCACCTCACTAAGAACCCTAACGTTAACCCTGTATTCCGCATTCTTATTTGTCCTTCCAAAATGGACAACCTCACACTTGGCAGGGTTGAACTCCATCTGCCACTCCTCAGCCCAGTTCTGCATCATATCTAAGTCCCTTTGCAGCCTACAACAGTCCTCCTCACTATCCACAACTCCACCAAGCTTCGTATCTTCTGCAAATTTACTGACCCATCCTTCAACCCCCTCATCCAAGTCATTAATAAACATTACAAACAGCAGAGAACCCAGAACTGATCCCTGCGGAACTCCACTTGTAACTGGGCTCCAGGCTGAATATTTGCCATCTACCACCACTCTCTGACTTCGACCGGTTAGCCAGTTTTCCACTATCCCATGCCTCTTGACTTTCCGCATAAGCTTACCATGGGGAACCTTATCAAATGCCTTACTAAAATCCATGTATACGACATCCACTGCTCTACCCCCATCCACATGCTTGGTCACCTCCTCAAAGAATTCAATAAGACTTGTAAGGCAAGACCTACCCTTCAAGCAGTGTCTTTCCAGATACTTATTAATCCTATCCCTTTTTACCCTTTCCATTACTTTGCCTACCACCGAATTAAGAGTAACTGGCCTGTAATTCCCGGGGTTATCCCTATTCCCTTTTTTGAACAGGGGCACAACATTCGCCATTCTCCAGTCCCCTGGTATCACGCCTGTTGACAGTGAAGACGAAAAGACGAAAAGATGTAGCACAACTTTGAGGATTGCAGGCTTGCTAGAAAGGAGCTCAGAAATGGACCGAGGCGAGCCATGATGCAACACGGAAAAGCCTTCGCAAGAAGGATTAGGGAGAAAGGGAGAATCCAAATACGTTTTTCTCATACGTGAGGAATAAGAGAATAATCAGGAAGTAGGTAGGGCTGATCAGGATTAGCGTAGGGAACTTATGCGTGGAGTCTGAGCAGATAGGGGAAGCCCTAAATGAGTTTTTTGCTTCGATTTTCACCAAGGAAAGGGATCTTGTTGTACATGAAAACTTAGAGGAACCGGGCCAGATCAGTCTTGACCAGGTCAAGATTGATGAAGTTGATGTGCTCGCAACTTTGGAAAACATTAAGATGGATAAGTCCCCAGGGCCTAATTTATCCCAGACTGGTACGGGAAGTAAGAAATGCGGTTGCTATGCTGCTGGTGAGGATATTTGCCTCCTCACTCTCAACGGGATTGGAAGGAGGCAAATGTTATTCCTTATCTCAAGAAGTGTAATGGGAAATCTCTGGCAATTCGAGACCAGTCAGTCTTATGTCTGTGGTCAGCAAAGTTTGCAAAAAATTCTGAGGGATTGGATTTATGACTATTTGGCAAAGCATAGTGTGATTAAAGGCAATCAGCATGGCTTTGTGAGGGGCAGGTCATGCCTCACGACTCTTATTGATTTCTTTGAGGAGGTGGCAAGACAGGTCAACGACATTTGAACAGTGGATGTGGTGCATGTGGACTTCAGCAAGGCATTTGATAGGGTTCCCTATGGAAGGCTCATTCATAAAGTAAGGAAGAATGAGGATATTGGCAGATTTGGTTATCTGGATTCAGAATTGGCTGGCTGACAGAAGGCTGTAGGTGGAAAGTATTCTGCTTGGAGGACAGTGTTGAGAGGGATCCCACAGGGCTGTGTTCTTGGGCCTCTGTTTTTTGTAGTTTTTATAAATGACTTGGATGAGGGAGGTTATGTGGTGGGTTAGTAAATTTGCTGATTACACAAAGGTTGGAAGTGACGTCGATAGATTAAAGGGCTTCTGTAGGCTGCAGCGCGACTTAGAGAGGATGTCGAGCTGGGCTGAGAAATGGCAGATGGAGTTCAACCTGGATAAATGCGAAGTGATGCATTTTGGAAGGTCAAATTCGAATTCTGAATATAACATTAAATACAGGATTCTTGGCAGTGTGGAGGAACAGAGGGATCTGGGTGCACTAGTGCATTGATACCTCAAAGTTGCCACCAAGTGGATAGTGTGTCAAGAAAGCATATGGTGTTTTGGCTTTCATTAACGGGAGGATCGAGTTTAAGAGCCGCAAATTTTTGCTGCAGCTCTACAAGTCCCTGGTGAGACCACACTTGGAATATTGCGTCCAGTTTTGGACGCCTAATATAGGAAAGATACAGAGGCTTTGGAGAGGATGCAAAGAAGGTTTACCAAGATGCTGCCTGGACTGGAGCAAGGTTGAAGAAAGGTTGAACAAGCTTGGACCTTTCTCTCTGGAGACAAGGAAGAGAGAGGGGATCTGTTCGAGGTGTACAAATTAATGAGAGGAATCGATAGAGTCAATACCCAGAGACGTTTTCCCAGGGCAGGATTGACTAGTATGAGAAATCATCGTTTGAAGATATTAGGAGGAAGGTAAAAGGGAGACGTCAGAGGTAGGTTCTTTATGCAGAGAGTTGTGAATGCATGGAATGCATTGTCAGCTCTGTTGGTGGAAGCAGAGTCATTGGGGACATTTAAGCGACTGCTGGACATGCACGTGGATAGCAGTGAGTTGATGGGTGCGTCGGTTAAATTATTACATTTTACATTAGGATTAAACCTCAGGATAACATCGTGGCCCAAAGGGCCTGTTCTGTGATGTGCTGTTCTATCTTCTATGTTCTATTTTGTATAATTAAAACAGACTCGGATAAGTTCTTGATTGACAAGGGGATCAACGGTTACTGACAGGAAGCAGGGAAATGGGGTTGAAAATCTACAAGTCATGATTGAATAGCAGAGCAGACTTAATGGTCCGAAAGGCTTCATTTCTGCTCATATAGAGTTGTGGTCTTATAATATTTTGGTCCTGGATGGCACGGTGGCTCAGCGGTTTGCATTGCTGCCTCATAGCATCAGGAAACTGGGTTAGATTTCCTCTGGGTGTTCTAGTTTCCTGTCACAGTTCAAAGTTGTGCAGGTTAGGTGAACTGGCCATGCTGAATTGCCGATTGTGTTCAGGGATGTTGATGTTAGGTGCGATAGTCAAGGGTCTATGTATAGCATTAGGGTAGAGATTGGGATTTGTTCGCATACTCTTTGAAGGGTCAGTATAAACCTGTTGGGCTGAAGGGCTTGTTTTCACACTGTAGGGATTCCATGAAAATGTAGGCTGCTGCAATGTTCCAATGTAGCACAAGCCAAGCTCGAGAAACACCTCACTTTACACTTTCGCACGTTACAGTCAGTTGGAGTTAATATTCAATTCCATAAATTCATAGCCTGAACCCATTATGGCAGTTCTCCATTTACCGTTCACTCTCCCTCCGTGGCTCCCTAAGTTCGTGTCTTTTTTATGTTGCATTCAACAGAGAAAATCAATTTCTAATATAACACATTAATTTACACCCATTATATATATGTGACTCATTCACCACAATTTAAAGCCCATTTGTCTTTCACACTGGGCCTCCAAACACTCTTTCCCACCTCTGCCAAGATAATAAAACGCTCACTTTCCAATCCTTTACACGTCTGAAGAAGATTTACAGGATGAGAATGTTTTTTAAAAAAAGGAAGCGTTTCCACATCAGAAACCAGGATAGGGCACTGTGTACAGGGGAGAAGGGTGACCGGGTCCCCGTGCAAATTGAGGGCAGGCAGCAGAATTGTATTGCAGATATTGCAGCTCAAACTGGGCATTCATGTGATGCTGCAAATCATAGCAGCTGTAGGAGCAGCAGCAGCAGCAGAATTATATTCAACCGCAATATAATCTCTCAGTCTACCACGACCATGAAGCCGATCTCCGGTTCAGTGATGAGTGTGGGTGAACATGCCACGGTCAGAACCGTGTGTACCCAAACCTGATGACAACCCAATCAAGCTACCGCACTTACTGCTTACATTAACAAACAGCAGAACTAACATCTGATACCGAGGACGCCATGACCCCAAGACTGTGACCATTTCTTGTAAAACCAGCTATGAATTACTGCTAGCCTGTTTACTTTTACTCTTATCTGTTAGAAAAATCCTTGTTCCTTTTGTTCGAGACGGTTCAAGAACTTCACTCCTATTACCATTTTGTTTACATCATTGAAATACTTACTGTGCCTTCCCAAGTGAGGAAAGATGTAAAACATGGGTGTAAATTATCTGTCTGCTCCCTGTAGTCAAATCTTCAGTCACGCCCTTCAATTATCCTCAGTATACTTTCCTACTTAATTTCACCTAAGGTCACACACTCATCTTGAACTTTTTTTGTATGCTCGGAAAAGCTTGTGCTGCTTGTTTTCGTATTTCTTGCCAATTTACTGCCTCATGTCTTTTCTCCCCTTTTCCTCGGTTTCTAGATTCATACAGTCATATAGCGCACAAACAGGTCCTTTGGTCCAACTTGTCCATGCTGACAAGGTTTTCCAAACTAAACTAGTCCAATCTGATTGCATTTTGTCCATATGTCTCCAAGATTTTCCCATTCATATGTCTGTCCTAATGAGTTTTACATGTGGTAGCTGTACTTGCACCTCCCACTCTTCTTCTGACAGCTCATTCCATATACACACAACACCCTCTGTGTGAAAACATTGACCCTTCTTCCATTTCAAATCTTCCTTCTTTCACCTTAAACCTATGCCTTCTATGGTTTAACTCCCCCTTCCCGTGGATAAGACCTTGGATATTCACTCTGTTCATACCTCTCATGATTTTATAAACTTCTACAATGCCATCCCTCAACCTCCTACACGCTATCTGACACTAACTTTACGAACAAGCATTTAAAGATAAGCACTGCAAATCTGAGACAGTATTCAAATGACAGGTGAATAACACTCAGTCCAAGCTTCATACTGTGATTTGTTTTTCTCCATGTTACAGTACTAAGGCAGCAGGAAACTCTTCCAAGCACCAATAAAAGGTCAAACACCTGAATAGCTTTGTCCAAATCGTGTGATAACCTCTCCAGTGAAAGCACATCTCTGACTTGAACCATATAAGAAGGGAAATTCTTGTACCACACGGTCAGCGACTACCTTTAGCAGAGTGAGATGAAGGCTGAATATACTTTTTGAAATGTAGATCACAGTGTGAATTCTGTGCAGTGGGGGAGATGTTTTCAATAAGGTTTACTCCAAGAAGAAAACTTTCCAGAATGAGATGTGAGTGGGAGGTGTAAAACAGCATAAATGGAGAGGCCGAGTCACACTGAGACCAGAGCAAAGTGGCAGCAAAAAACGCAGCTTGATGCTACAGCAGACTGGGTTGACTTGATCAAAGAGTTTCAGGTGAAGTGGGTAAGGGCCATAATGTGAGAGAATGTGCTCTGTAATTTGAGAGGAAGAACCTGGAATTTGGAAGGGGAGAAGAGCAGGGAAGAGGATGGAGCAGCAATGGCAGAGTCTTCTGGGGGATAAATCAAGAAGCACAGCTGAAATTCATGCCTAATATCAGTTTATGGTCCCTGCAATAAACATTATAAATCTGGCCCTCCACTATTGCTCATCAATAGTATCCTTGAGAGCTTTAGACCATGGGTGGTTCACCTTCTTATCGAGTTCTTTTTTTCTTAACAGAAACAATAATTACTCAGCGGTTTGGGATATCTGCTTGAATGTCTGCTCACATATACTCATTGGCCTTCCTCTGGTTCTATTTTCACATTCCTCTTCAGACCAACTGTGAGGCAGAAATCCTCAATTTGGATGCCTGGTTCTTTTCAATCATTCAGGGGGGATTTCTGCATGTGGCTGAACACATGATCAGCGGAGGCTGACTCCATTCTCCAAGTTTCTCCATCTCTGTTATTTCTGTTTAATGATGCCTCATTCCTGTGAGCTGCGTCTAACGTGACCTCATTTTCCTTTAAACCAGAAATCCCCTAACTATGGTGGCCAGGGCCTTCAGCTGTCACTGTCCAATCTCCTACGATGTTGCCCTCAATCCGTCCCCTCCATCACAGAGCAATAATAGATTCCTCCTTGTCCACACTTCTTCCTGCACGACAATTCACATTCACATA